>NC_026004.2:24506395-24732358 GCF_000442705.2 Elaeis guineensis | reverse complement strand
AAGAAAGTTTGAGATGCAACGATGGATCCAGAATAGTCGGATTGCTACGATAGGATATGAAGGAGAAGAAGAGATTGAAATATTATGGTGTACTGATAGATATCATAGAACTGAAGTATGGATTTAGTAATTTTGTATTCTTGTTTCAGTGTGAATGGTGGGATATTAGCAATAAAGATCGGTATTCATATCGATTCATATTTTATTAGTATAAATTTTATACGAACATAGTACCAGAATGAGTCGTATATATTAGCAACTTAAGCGAAATAAGTAATATATTTGAAGGATCTAAAGTATCGAGTTAATTGACATGTCGTACAAAAATAACATCTAGAAGCGTATATGACATACGAATCTGATTAGAGATGGATGAAAATTTAGATTTGCATGAAGAGGAAGCTTTTCAAAAAGAAGAACAAACATTAGCGAGCTTCTTATTGATGAAGAACTTATAATAGCTCTTTGAATAGGGCTGATCTGCTGTCCAACAAAGTTGAAACTGATTTTATATTTAATCTTAATGAGTCAGAGGATGGCGATCAGTTCATAATGACGATGAGATAGAAGATGAATATATGTCAATTTTATGATTCAGAGGAGGATCTACACATCGAGGAAGATACGAATATTGATGAGTAAATATATATTCTTTATTCAATCTTTTTTTATAATAATGATATGCGATATAATTCTATTCATTAAAATATAATTTAATATTTATTATTATTGTTCAATATTATATTCATTTATATGTCAAAAATTATAGATATGGCACTAGAGACAGACAACAACGTTCGGTTCGCAGTCTATCCCGGAGGCTGAGGTGCTTCATCAATTTTCACTGTCGCACCAGCTCCATCGCCAGAGGGTTCTGCACTGGCAGGCCCATTGAGGTGGATCTGAGTGATATTATTATACTTTTTATATAATAAATTTGATTTTTTTTTATTTGGATAGCTATCATACTAATGATTTATTTATTATTATTTTAGACCAGTCTCCATCAGTGGTGAGGTGAGGGCGAGGTCCATCGAAGAACCTCATTCTAGAGCATTGAAGATGCGAGCATCCGGGACAGCATCTCATATAGAGATACCACCCGACTACACCAGGCCCATTAGGGGATGATGCGAACCATGGCAGACCGAGCTGGACATCATATACCGCAGCTATACCTCGTGATGCTTTTTAATTGGCGTCATATTGTACCAGCTCAGAGAGAGATTTTCTATACCTAGTTACCGGTAAAATAAATTATACTATAAATATTTAATTAGCACGGTATTCTTCTAATATTTGTTATTGACAGTGTGTATTTGATATTATTGATTTTGAGGAGGATCACGTGCGGCAAGCTGTAGATACTCATTTATCTTTGCGTTTCAAAGAGTATCACCATCACATCCATCAGCATTGGTCCATGTGATGCAGAATCATGGGGTGGAGGCAACGCGGCAGCGGCCCTATGACAATATCACTATAGATGATTGGGCTCTCATATGCCGGTATTATAAGGATCTTACATATCAGATTACACATCCAAACTTCTTTTTTTTTAGAATTTAATGATTGAATGATTTATTTTAAATTTAGTTTGTTACTTACTAATTTGACCGCTAATTGTATAGAGATGATGTGCCCAGATCACTGCGAATCGGGCAAGACAGATCGTATCGAATTATGGGGTTCGAGATTGTTCGCTTGTCATATAGAGTAGATGGTAAGTAATTTCTAATTAGTATATTTTAACTCTCTAACTATTTAAAATTTTTTTAATTAATTATTCTCAAATTATAGAGATATGTAGAGAGTGGCGAGCTTCTTGGTAGGATTGATATCTACCAGCGGACCCACCAGTGATGGTTAGGGGAGTGGATGATGGGGAGCCAAGAGCTTTTTGTAAATTTTTTTAATTATTTTTTTATTTACAATTTGATTTTCAGTATAAAATTAAAATAGCTATAACTTTAATTTTCAGGACCGTATGATAGACATCAGATCCCAGTCTATCCCTGAAGGCTCGACCGCACCCACTGTTGCTCCTTAGATTGATTTTGATGATTACAAAGCAGTTGAAGGGGTACTAATATTTCTCACTTGAAAAAGACTTATTGCTCTTCAGAGGCAAAATTATAATTTTATCAAAACCCTGATTTGAAAGTATCAAATGATAGAACAAAAGATTTGTGATCCACTGGTGAAAATTTTATTGATTTTGGACTTGTATTTTGAAAGATATGCATGATTGAAAATCATGAGTCGACTCATGGCACATGAGATGACTGGCACGCTGAAATTTCTGACTGACACAGACTTGGCACACCCTATGAGTCGACCCATGAGTCGACCCCCAAGGCATGAGTCGACCCATGAGTCGACCTCTGCGGGTTTTAAGCTAATTTTACAGAACCTTGCATCCCGTTCGATTCTCTGGTATTTTTCCACAGAGGTCGACCCATGAGTCGACTCCCAGGCATGAGTCGACCCATGAGTCGACCCCTGTGACGAAATTTTTCCACAACGGCTAGTTTTTAACCCATTTTAAGTACTTTTAATGCTCATTTATTGTGGTCTAACGGCTCTATTTCAATCTAGAATATTTTTCACTATTTTCTGAAGCTATAAAAGGGACAAAAAGGTAGAAATCAAAAACAAGAATCAAGAAGAGAGATTTTGAAAAAGAAATTTCAAGCAAACTTTTCAGTCCTAAGCAAAAGCTCACTCAAAGTATTCAAGAAGCTTTTGATCCAAGCTCACCAACTCCTCAAGTGCACATTCTAGTCTCCAACCACCTTGAGAAAATCAAAAAGGGTCTTCTTCTTCTTGAGTAAAGAGTATTTAAAGTCTCATACGCTCATTAAAGGAGCTTTCTTTGTACTTACTTGTGCTATTCATTGTTATACTTTGTTTGTGTTATTGTTTTTATTTTGGAAGGGTTCCAAAATAAGGGAAGGTTGATCCGAACCTTGAATCGGAGTGTATAGGGTTGGCTTGTACTCAGAAAATAAGTGGACTAGCTTGGGATAGCTAGAGTCGGAGTTTCCAATGTTTGTATTCGGGTTGAATACAAGATTAGTGGATTAGAATTTCCAAGTAGGAGCTTGGGGAGTGGATGTAGGTGCAAGGTTAGCACCGAACTACTATAAATTCTTTTGTTTGTGGTGTGCCTAATTGCTCTTCTTTAACTCTTCATTATTCTCTTGCATTCTAGCTTTTAGCCATTAGCCTTGAATTAATTTTACTCTCCCTATTTATTTAGCTTTTGTCAAACATTTTTCATAAGTCATAAGTTAAGCTTAAAATTTTTAGAAACCCAATTCACCCCCCCTCTTGGGTTGCATAGCTGGGCAACAAGTGGTATCAGAGTCCGGTGCTCTAGCCCTACTTTGATCTAAACAATCAAAGAGCCAAAGATCTATGGCAACTCAAGTCGGCACTTCTCTAGCCGAGGGGCAATCTACCAACCGACCTTCACTTTTCAATGGGTCTAATTACACCTATTAGAAAGCTCAGATGAAAATATTCATTCAAGCACTCGACTATGATATGTGGAGTATCATAGTGAACGATCCTCACACACCCACTAAAATTATAGATGGTGTGGAATCAACCAAACCCGAGAAAGAATGGGTTGAGGTTGATAAGAAAATGACCCAATTAAATGCTAAAGCAATGAATGTTCTTTATTGTGCTCTTGATGCTAACGAATTTAATCGCATCTCTACTTGCTCATCTGCTAAAGAAATATGGGATAGGTTAGAAGTAACCCATGAAGGAACCAATCAAGTAAAGGAGTCTAAAATCAACATGCTTGTGCATAAATATGAATTGTTTAAAATGGAGCATGATGAGTCCATAACTGAAATGTTTACTCTCTTTACTAATATTATAAATGGTTTAAAGAGTCTTGGTAAGTCCTATACTAACAGTGAGCTTGTAAGAAAGATTCTCAGGTCCTTACCAAGAACTTGGGAAGCCAAAGTGACCGCCATCCAAGAAGCCAAGGACTTGAACATTCTACCCTTGGAAGAGCTTCTTGGATCATTGATGACTCATGAGCTAAGCATGAAGCAACATCAAGAGGAAGAAGTCAAAAAGAAAAGAACAATTGCCCTCAAATCCATAGCTCCACCAGATGAAGAAACTGATGACACTGAAGATGAAGAACAGGATGAAGAAATGGCACTCATTACCTGAAGATTCAAAAAATTTTTGAGAAAAAGAAAACAAGGGATGAGGAAGAGGCCATTCATAAAAGGAGAACAGAGCAAAGAAAAAGAGAAAGACCAACCCCTTATCTGCTCGAATGCAAGAAGTCGGGACACTTCAAGTCCGAATGCCCACAACTGAAGAAGGGTCCCAAGAAGTACAAGAAGAAGGCCATGATGGCCACTTGGAGTGAGAGTGATGACTCAAGCTTCGAAGAGGAAAACTCAACCGAACAAGCCAACCTGTGCCTTATGGCACACAAAAATGAGGTAATTTTCGAAACTCCTAGTGACTTTACATTTGAAGAATTACATGAAGTTTTTTATGATTTAGTTGATGAATTAAAGAAACTAGGAATGAAGAACAGAGATCTAAAATTGAAAAATCAATCTTTATTGAAACAAAATAAAAATATTTCAATTGAAAAATCCATCCTGCTTCAAGAAAATCAAAGTTTAAAGAATAAAATTGCCAAGTTAAAACCATTAGTTGAAAAATTCACCTTGAGTTCAAATAAACTTAATATGATTCTTGAAAATCAAAAGGCCGTGTATGATAAGGCTGGACTTGGCTATAACCCCTTGAAGAAACAAAAATATCTGAAAAATATTTATGTAAACTCTTTAAGTAACAAGTCTTCTAATATTACTTGCTTCAAATGTGGTAGAGTAGGACATAAGTCATACACTTGCTTCTCTAACAAGTCTGCAAATTCAAATATAAAGAAAATATGGGTTCCAAAAGGAACCATTATAACTAACCAAAAAGGATCCAAGAAAGCTTGGGTACCTAAAATAAAAATTTGACTTTTGCTTGCAGGTGTGTCTAGCATCCCAAGGAGGAAACAGGAAATGGTATCTTGACAGTGGATGCTCGAGACACATGACTGGTGATGAATCCCAATTCATCACTCTTGATGCTAAGAATGGAGGGATGGTCACCTTTGGAGACAATGACAAAGGAAAGATCATCGGTATAGGTAACATTGGTATCACTCTCTCCAAATACATTAAAAATATTTTGTTAGTAGATGGTTTAAAGCATAATTTACTAAGCATTAGTCAATTTTGTGATAAAGGATATAAAGTTATTTTTGAATCGTCTGTTTGCATTGTAACTAGTCCTATTAATGATGGTATTAAATTTATTGGACATAGACATGGTAATATTTATATGGTAGATTTAAATGATTTAGCCAAAATAAATATGCAATGCCTAGTATCCTTGAATGCTAAAATTAATGAGATTAGTTGGCTTTGGCATCGCAGACTTGCACACATTAGCATGCATTCTCTTTCAAAATTAATTAAGAAAGAATTAGTTCTTGGTTTGCCAAAATTAAATTTTGAAAAGGATAGAATTTGTGATGCATGCCAACTAGGTAAACAAACAAGAGTTTCATTTAAATCCAAAAATATTGTTTCAACCTCTTGACCCTTAGAGCTTTTGCATATGGACTTATTTGGACCTACTAGAACCACTAGTCTAGGAGAAAAATGATATGGTTTTGTAATTATAGATGATTACTCTCGTTTTACTTGGATTTTCTTTTTGGCACACAAAGATGAAACTTTTCATGTTTTCACTAAATTTTATCGAAAAGTCACTAATGAGAAAGGATTTTCAATTCAAAATTTTCGAAGTGATCATGGAACTGAATTTGAAAATCAAGACTTTGAAAACTTTTATGATGAAAAAAGAATAGGCCATAACTTCTCTGCACCTAGGACACCCCAACAAAATGGGGTAGTAGAAAGAAAAAATAGAACCTTAGAAGAAATGGCCCGTACCATGCTATGTGAAAGCAACCTTCCAAGATATTTTTGGGCGGAAGTAATTAACACAGCATGTTATATTTTAAATCGTACTTTGATTAGACAAATTTTAAAGAAAACCCCCTATGAGCTTTGGAAAGAAAGAAAACCTAATATTGCATATTTTCATATTTTTGGTTGTCGATGTTTTGTATTAAATAATGGTAAAGAAAGACTTGGAAAATTTGATATAAAATCAGATGAAGAATCTTTCTTGGTTACTCCTCCACTAGTAAAGCTTTTAGAGTTTTTAACAAAAGAACTTTAGTAGTAGAGGAGTCGATACATATTGTCTTTGATGAATCTAACGATCTTCCTTCAAGGAAGAATGAAGGTGTTGATGATGCAGATCCTCTTATAGAAGGAATGAAGAAAATCACTCTGAAAGATTCAACAATTCAAGATAATAAGGAACATGAAGACAAACAGGATGAGGGAGGTGAAGAACATCAAGAACAACCTCAAGGTACAAATGACCTACCCAAAGAATAGAGGTATGTTCACAATCACCCTAAGGAGCTAATTATTGGTGATCCTATGCATGGGGTAAAAACTCGTTCTTCACTTAAAGATGTATTTAATCATTGTGCTTTTGTCTTTCATCTTGAACCAAAAACTATTGAAGAAGCTGAAAATGATTATAATTGGATTAATGCAATGCAAGAGAAACTTAATCAATTTGAAAGAAATAATGTATGGATTTTAGTATCAAGACCTAAAAATCATTCAATAATTGACACAAAATGGGTCTTTAAGAATAAATTAGATGAACATAAAAATGTAATAAGAAATAAAGCAAGATTGGTTGCTAAAGGCTATAATCAAGAAGAAGGAATTGATTTTGATGAGATCTTTGCACCTGTTGCTAGATTAAGAGGCCATTAGACTTCTACTTGCATATGCTTGCTTTATAAAATTTAAATTATTTTAAATAGATGTCAAAAGTATATTTTTGAATGGATATATTACTGAAGAAGTCTATGTAGAACAACCCCCAGGTTTTGAAAATCATGCTTTTCCTAATCATGTTTTTAAATTAAATAAAGCTCTATATGGTTTAAAACAAGCACCTAGGGCTTGGTATGATAGGCTAAGCAAATTTTTACTAAATAATGGTTTTTCAAGAGGTAATGTAGACACAACCCTCTTCATTAAAAGAAATCAAAATGATATGTTAATTATACAAATATATGTTGATGATATTATTTTTGGGTCTACTAATGAATCTCTTTGTCAAGACTTTGCTAAGCTCATGCAGGGGGAGTTCGAGATGAGCATGATGGGAGAACTTACATTCTTCCTCGGACTTTAAATCAAACAAACAAAGGAAGGAATCTCCATCACCCAAAGCAAGTACACCAAGGAATTACTCAAAAGATTTGGAATGGAGAACTCCAAAGCAATTGGCACACCCATAAGCCCCTCATGTAAGCTTGACAAGGATGAAGAAGGTAAATGTGCAGACTTAAAATATTATAGAGGTATGATTGGCTCTCTATTATATTTGACTGCAAGTAGGTCTGATATCATGTTTAGTGTTTGTCTGTGTACTAGATTTCAATCTAATCCTAAAGAGTCTCACTTGAATGCTATTAAAAGAATCCTTAGATATTTAAATGGTACTCAAACTCTAGGATTATGGTACTCTAAGGACTCACTAATTGATTTATTAGGATATTCAGATGCTGATTTTGCTGGATGTAGATTAGATAAAAAAAGTACCAGTGGAACTTGCCAATTTCTTGAAGTTAACCTAATCTCCTGATTTAGCAAGAAATAAAATTCGGTAGCACTGTCTATGGCTGAGGTCGAATACATTGCAGCTGGAAGTTGTTGTGCTCAAATCTTGTGGATTAAGCAACAACTCGAAGACTTTGGTATCAAACTTAATGAAACACCCATAAGATGTGATAACACTAGTACCATAAATCTTACTAAAAATTCAATTCAACATTCAAGGTCTAAACATATTGAAATAAGACATCATTTTATAAGAGAACATGTTGAAAATAAAGATATAATTCTTGACTATGTTTGCACTGAAAATCAACTAGCCGATATCTTTACAAAGGCCCTAAGTGAGGATAGATTCTGTAAAATTAGGAGAAATCTAGGAATTCTTGATCTTTTTGCCTAAATATTTCTCCAATTCCAAGGAATCGATGTCAAAATTTCTTTGAGCTCAATTTCCATCATCTCTCTTAGACCTAAACACTCAAGATTATACCTCTCACAACTTGTCATTGAGCAAAAATTCTTCTCCCAAAATTCTGAATTTTTTCAGAATTTATTCATATTTTTTCTGAAATTTTGTGAATCTTGAGTCGACCCCCTAGGGTTGACCCAATGGCATACTTGAAATTTTTGGCCAACATCCCACGGGTTCATTTCTTTTTAACTTAAAGCCCGTTCATGAGCCGACCCCTCCTTCTTCATCTTCCTCCCTCCAAAACTCGTCGTCCTCATCTTCGTTCTCTCCAAATCCAAAGTTTTAGCCCAAGATCCTTCTCCCATCACCTCTCCACCTCAATTCGCCCCTTGGGAAAGGAGCTTTTCGCATTTTTCTCTCTTAATTGAAGTGGTTGGAGCATGCCCTAGCTTCCACCATTCTTCTCCAAATCGAAATTTCTCTCCGCCAAAAATCTCTTTCCATCCTCTAATAACCCTCCTTCTCCTCACCCATTTGATCTTTCGAGTCTCCTTGCCTGCTCTTATGGTGAGAATGGCCCCAAAAATGAAACTCCCTCAAAGAAGAAAATCAGTCCGTGAGCTGGAAGAAGACGTGCGCAGGCAAAGGCAAGCTTCTCAAACCTCCTCTGCTCTCATTCCTACTTCAGCATCTGCACCAGGTTCCTCTCAATCTCCTCTCAGCCCTAGCAAAATTTCACTCTCTGACAGAAAGGTAGAAACCGGCAAGAATGTGGACTTCAGATTCTTTGAAAAAGAAGGTTTCTCCTTTGGTTCAAAGATCAAAAACCAAGGTTGGAAATTTTACTGTTCTCTCAAAGAAGTTACATATATAGATTTGGTTAGAGAGTTTTATTTGAATCTGTGCTATGGCAATGGAACAGTAACTTCTACTGTTAAGAGAATTGATATCTGCTTAGATCCTATTATTTTGAGAGAGATTCTACATTTGCCCTGTGAGGGATATTCAAACATGGAACTCCCAGTGAAGGAAGAAGGGATCAATGTGATTTTAGGAAGAACTTACTCGGAAAGTCTAAATAAATTAGAAGCCAAGATCTTGTCAATTGAAATGAGAATTCTACATCAATTAGTAACAAAGCTTTTTTTCCCGAGAAGTGGCAGACATGACCTCCTTTCTGGCCGAGACATATGCATAATGTTTCATGTGATCACCCAAACCCCCTTAAACCTCCCTGCTTTAATGATTGAGGCCATGAGAGAAACACTGAATAGATCCAAGGCACATCTGCCTTTTGGTATGGCTCTCACACTGGTATTCAGGAGGTTTGGAGTTAGTTTTGAGGGGGAGGCATCTGCTAGGCTCTCGCACTCTGACACCATCAACCAACACACTCTGCACCGCATGGGATTCACTAGGATTGATGGTGGTTGGATCAAGGGTACAGAAGAAAGAGCTGAGGAGAGAGTGAGGACAGAGTTGAGGACAGAACTGAGGAAGAAGATCCCTCATCACCTCTCCATGACTTCAGGGCAGCATCTCCAGACATCCAGTTTGTTTCAGATCCAGAGGCTGGCCCTTCAGAGTCCACCAGGAGGCACACACCAGTTCAGCAGCCAGACAGCAGAGCACCTCCCTCAGAGTTCAGATTGGCTGATGATCAGATTGAGCTGATTTCTCAGCGTGTGGCTTCCTTGCTTTCTCGTCAGTGGAGCACTTCAGCCTTTGCACCGGGATCCACATCATTAGATGCATCTGATCAGACCTTGATCTCCCACATCTCCACTATTTTTCAGATGATCTCAGATCAGTCAGTTCGGATTCAGCAGCTCGAGGGTTACATTTTGAGACTGACTGGGAGAGTACTTGACTTGCAGGGGCAAGTGTTAGCTCTGGCCCATCCACAGCCACAGGAGTGCACTATTGAGGTCTCAGACCTAACTGCGGAGGCTGGCAGACTTAGAGGTGTATTGGAGGGTGGATTTGATTTCTTGAGGAGAGAGATCAGAGGCTCTAGTGAGCATGCTTCTACACAGTTCACTGCACTGCTTCAGTCTGTTTCGAGAGCTCTGAACCTTCTTGACACCATCAGGCTCTCTCTTGCAGTCTAGTCTATGGCTTCTCAGCCTTCAGGATCATCTCGCCCACCTACTCGTGCCAGCACCTCCACTCGTGGCAGAGGCAGACGGGGTAGAGGACGAGTCCTTGGTCGTGATCCATCATCTCCCCACCCCATCTCTGATACATCTGATTCTGATCCATCTAGTCATGAGCTCCACTAGATCCTTGTAGCTAGCCTTGTTTGTTGTTCTTTCTAGGATCTATCTTTTGGGCCATGTAATGATATTAACTGGTTGACTTTTATATTATGGAATATGTATTGGAACAGCTATGGTACTAATCACCTTTTGATTATATATCTATTCTTTGACTTTTAATATATTGCTATTTCATATCTATGGTACTCAATGGCATATTTTGTTTTATGATTGCTGTATTCAGGGGGAGTAAACATTAATGTCAGTAAAATTAATGATTAGCACAAGAAGTTTGAAGAAATAAAAAGAGAGAGAGAAAATGTATTCAAAAAAAAGAGGGGGAGTTAACAATGTTTGATGATGTCAAAAAGGGGGAGAAATTAAAGAAAAATATCAAAAGCAAGATTGATAAAAGACTTAAAAATAAAATGAGTGGATTGGGAGAAATTAAAGAAAAGTATCAAACTTTAAAATTACTTCTTAGACATGCTCTGATACACTTAAAATTTGACATGCTCTGATATACTTTAAAATTAATTCTTAGACATGCTCTGATACACTTAAAATTTGACATACTCTAATATACTTTAAAATTAATTCTTAGACATGCATTGATACACTTAATATTTAAACATGCTCTGATACCAAAATTAAATAATCAAATGAGAATGAGCGAACTTTCAAGATGTTAAGAAATTGAAAAACAAGCAAATGAGATATTTTCAAATACGCAATTTTCAAATTCTAAGGTAAATTCTGCTTTGCTCTGATAACAAAAATAAATTTTCTGCTCTGATACCAAAATCACATAATCAAATGAGCAAATTTTCAAATCATTAAGCAATAGGCAAATTATTTATGCAAATGGGAACATGTATCACATGCCAAAAGAATCAATCTTCTTTTCAAGCAAATGCACTTATAAGTTGGTAGTAAATTTTCTATTTATCTTCAAACTACCTATAATGCATTTCATTCCTTTGAAATTCATGCGTATTGATTCATATAAACGCTTTTGTTCAAGTATTTTGTCATCATCAAAAAGGGGGAGATTGTTGCTCCTTAGATTGATTTTGATGATTACAAAGCAGTTGAAAGGGTACTAATGTTTCTCACTTGAAAAAGACTTATTGCTCTTCAGGAGCAAAATTGTAATTTTACCAAAATTCTGATTTGAAAGTATCAAATGATAGAACAAAAGATTTGTGATCCACTGGTGAAAATTTTATTGATTTTGGACTTGTATTTTGAAAGATATGCATGATTGAAAATCATGAGTCGACCCATGAGTTGACTCATGGCACATGAGATGACTGGCATGCTGAAATTTCTGACTGACACAGACTTGGCACACCCTGTGAGTCGACCCATGAGTCGACCCCCAAGGCATGAGTCGACCCATGAGTCGACCTCTACAGGTTTTAAGCCAATTTTACAGAACCTTGCATCCCATTCGATTCTCTGATATTTTTCCACAGAGATCGACCCATGAGTCGACCCCCAGGCATGAGTCGACCCCTGTGACGGGATTTTTCCACAACGGCTAGTTTTTAACCCATTTTAAGTGCTTTTAATGCTCATTTATTGTGATCTAACGGCTCTATTTCAGCCTAGAATGTTTTCCACTATTTCCTGAAGCTATAAAAGGGACAAAAAGATGGAAATCAAAAACAAGAATCAAGAAGAGAGATTTTGAAAAAGGGATTCCAAGCAAACTTTTCAGTCCTAAGCAAAAGCTCACTCAAAGCATTCAAGAAGCCTTTGATTCAAGCTCACCAACTCCTCAAGTGCACATTCTAGTCTCCAACCACCTTGAGAAAATAAAAAAGGGTCTTCTTCTTCTTGAGTAAAGAGTATTTAAAGTCTCATACGCTCATTAAAGGAGCTTTTTTTGTGCTTATTTGTGCTATTCATTGTTATACTTTGTTTGTGTTATTGTTTTTGTTTTGGAAGGGTTCCAAAACAAGGGAAGGTTGATCCGAACCTTGAATCGGAGTGTATAGGATTGGCTTGTACCCGAAAAATAAGTGGACTAGCTTGGGATAGCTAGAGTCAGAGTTTCTGACGTTTGTATTCGGGTTGAATACAAGATTAGTGGATTGAAATTTCCAAGTAGGAGCTTGGGGAGTGGATGTAGGTGCAAGGTTGGCACCGAACCACTATAAATCTTTTTGTTTGTGGTGTGCCTAATTGCTCTTCTTTAACTCTTTATTAATCTCTTGCATTCTAGCTTTTAGCCATTAGCCTTGAATTAATTTTACTCTCCCTATTTATTTAGCTTTTGTCAAATATTTTTCATAAGTCATAAGTTAAGCTTAAAATTTTTAGAAACCCAATTCACCCCCCCTCTTGAGTTGCATAGCTGGGCAACACCCACAGATGATGAGATCTGTGATTAGATACTTGGTACGAGATCCTGTTATGTTAGGAGTCTAGGGCATGGGATCAGTGCTCCCTCATCCTTACGCTCGTCCAGGACTGACATCCATATTGCTTGCAATGCTCGACTAACGGAGGTGCAGAGGCAGGTTAAGCAGCCAGCTGATGAGTTGATAACATGTGTCGACGAGTACCAGCGGCTCCAGATCCAAATGATGGAGTGAATAGCATAGAGATGATACAGCTGATGAGGTAGCAGCTGGCCAGTCCGAGCTCTTTCGAGTACTCTCCTTCTTCAGTCTGTTCTCTTTCCACATATGCCGACACTTGACAGCTTATTTATGTAGCTTTTTATTTTTATTTTAGATCTCTTATAATTTTAATTTAATATAATAAAATAATAAAATTTATTATAAATTTATTATGTAAATTTTTTATTTTTTTTTATTTATAAAAAATATTATAAATATATGTTAAATATATATATGCATAAATTATTTTTTAAAAAATATGTGTAAATTATTAGTGATGGAATTATTTTCGATGAAATTTTAGTCGCCAAAAAAATATTAGCGATGAAAACTTAATCATAAATAAATTTTTTAATAAATTTAAAAATATCAAAATTTTATATTAAATTAATAACGATGAAATTATTTTTATCATAAATAATTAAAAATTTATTAGCTATAAAAATTTACATTGGAAATTATATTATTTACGATGTAAAATGTACGTCACTAATATTTTTTTAAATTTGATTTTTATAAAAATTATTAATTAAATTAATAATGATAAAAATATTTTTATCGTAAATAATTGATAATTTGTTAGCAACAAAAATATCCATTGAAAATTATCATATTTGTGATGAAAAATTTACATTGCTAATATTTTTTTTAAAATTTAATTTTTATAAAAATTTTTAATTAAATTAATAGTGATGAAAATATTTTTTCATAAATAATTGATATTTATTAGCGATGAAAATATACATAAGAAATTATCATATTTACGATGAAAAATTTATGTCACTCATATTTTTTTTAATTTGATTTTCATAAAATTTTTAATTAAATCAATAGCAATAAAAATATTATCATCATAAATAATAGATAATTTATTAGTGATGAAAATTTACATCAGAAATTAATATATTTACGATGAAAAATTTATGTCACCAATATTTTTTTATTTTCATAAAATGTTTTACTTAAATTAATAGCAACGAATATGATTCATTGTAAATAATTATTTTTTTATTAGTGATATAATATTTTATTATAAATTATTTTTTTTATGACTAAAATTTTTCATCGTAAATAGTTTTCGAAAAAAAAGATTTAACGATGAAAACTTTTGATCGATAATATCCATTATTAGCGATGAAAATTTTTTTTTATCGTAAAAAATTATTAACGACGTCATTATTTGTGATTAAATATTAGCAACGATAATTTCGTCACTAATAATTATTAGCAGTGAAAATTAATTATTAATGATAAATTTTTTAGTCAGTACCCAATATGGTACTACCATTACTAAAAGTTGGCATACATTAGCAGGTTGTAATATATTGTTAGTGCAATCTTCTTTGTACCGGAACATTGCCTTCACTTCATGGGTTGTACTATTTTTATAACAACATTAGGTTTTGTTCTATCATTGGTTTGATTGCTGTCATCATTATTTCTCTAAGCAGTGATATGATAATGGACTTTGTTAAAAGAATCCCTTAAAACTATCCCCTTTCCGAAAGAATCATCATCCCTACTTTGACAGGTGGGCATCACAACATGTGATGCTTCTTTCTGAAGGGAAAGTTTAGGATTTCTCAACAATGTTTGTCATATTATTACTTTTTGTTATCTTTTGTTTAGTATTGGAATCAATATTTATAATTACTAAAAATATAGTTTTTATCAGTTGATGCTAGATCCATTTGAGAATGCCTATCATTCTTAACTGCTTCCTCCTGAGCGCAGATGTATGCGGACCGTAAGTCTAGTTGCGATGCTTTGGATGCAAATGCGAAGCCTTATAAGCAGACACTATCGATAGAGGCGATGCAGGATCAGCTGAAATAGTTCACTCATATGATGCATCAGAAGTTTCTGACAAGAGAAGACATTAAGCATTTGGACTATTCTAAAATAGACAATGATGAGAGATTGGATGATCATGGGCTCAAGAAGGCAAACTATGATGCTGAGAAGAAATACTTTGAAGAAGATTAACTCATAACATTTTCTATATTAAATGTAACACTTTTGCCTTTTTGTCTTATGTGCGGATGAAATATGGACAACCTTTTGTAGCACATTCTTTTCTGTGTCTAGTTGTATAGAACATGCAACACTGGAGAATTTTGTAGTTATTTCAAGTGTTCTTGCCCTTATACAATTGGAGCAGCCTACAGTGCATATTTTTTTTTTTGCTGCCTTAGATTTTGTATTGTAAATGATGGAAGAATATGAGGCTATGGCGTAAAATAGTATGAAGACTACAGATGCAAATGGTAGACCTGACTTGCCCATTTTTAATTAATACAACCCTCTTGATTTTATGCCTTTCTTGAATTATACTTCAAATTTACTTCAACAAATCGATTTTAGAAAAATGATGGCAAGACATTATGATCCCAACATTCATTGGTTGATGAGATGACAACCATCCATCAATTTGTCCCTCTTGGACCAATCAAGTCTTTTGCATGTTTGTGTTAACTGATAAAAAGTGATGATGAAGTAGCTTTTATTCTGAAAAATTTATTGCTATAGGGATTGCAACCATCTACTAAATAATCTTGTATATTTAATCAATCATGTGCATTATATCTATTAACTAATAATTCACAAACCAAAAGGATCTGATTATTAAAAGAAAAGGCCTTATCACAAATAGAGAAGGCTTAATCATATTTTCATTTCATGCATGCATAACCATCCAGTGAATCCTCTATCTTGAACCGCTCACAAGCATCACATATCTAAAGGCTATTGCAAAAGTAATGCCAGTTGGACTCCGAGTAGAAATTATGCCAATTGGACTCCAAAGGTCTTTATTGAAGTGTAAGTTGGTTGATTGGTGCTACATAAAAGATCTCTTGTTGCATGTGTGATATAGGAGAAACTCAATGATCAATCGATTAAATGTTATACTAGTAGTGCAACAGCAACCAGCAAAGTGGACATTATGGCAAGCAAAGATAGGTCGTTCTCTAGCAAACATGTCAAAGAATTTTTGTATCAATCTAACAAAAGATGGAAGTAGCTTTGATGATGATCAAAGGTAAACTTATGGATTTTAATGATAGCTTTGAACGTATCAGTGATACGATATCCTTTTTTTTTTACCTACTTAATATCTTGACAAAATAATCCATGAGTTCGAGATATACTAACCTAAACCAGCTTTGGTACTTGGTCAGTTTAGGATTTTAGCTCAGTAAAGGATAATCAAGACAAAACTGTCCAAACCAAAAGAACGATTCGATTCCACCCAACTTGGAGAGATTTGAGTCCCTACCATTTTTTCCTTCCATTTTCCCTTCTTTATCTCCTTTTTCATTTTATTCCATCATTCCTTCCTTTGTTTCTTCTCCCTTTCTTATTTGTTGTTTTCTTTTCTTATTCTTTTTTCTTTCCTTTTTTTTCTTTATTTTTATTCTCCTTTCCTTTCTTTCTTTCTTCCATTTTTCTTTTTTTCCCTTTCTTCTTTGGTTTCTTTTTTTTCTTTCATTTATTTCTTTTTTTCTTTCCTTTTTTTTCCTTTCTTTTTGTTCTTCTTTCCTTCCTTTCTTTCTTCATTTTTTTCTTCTTTTCCTACATGGATGAGTGCTTTATACATGGAATAATATTCAAAAAGTCTATATTATTTTCTTATATAGAGAAAGCATATTATTAATTATGCTCCACTTCACTCTTAAGTGAGGGATCCATTAAAGAATAGAAATACTTCATGTAGAAAAAAAACAGAGGCAAAATTAGAGACTGTTTTTGGAATATATTGATGATGGATCTAGGATGGTGGTTTAGTTTTATCATATGCAGAAAAGAAACATCACGGATGCACTAACTACAAATTGATCATTTAATTTATAATAAAAAATGAGGAATGGTAGAGATTTTGTTGATGAGTAAATAAAAAGAGAAATATTCATAATGAAACCAATCCCGCATATCTCTATGAATCCTAGAATAATATATAATATATTTTGAATCACTCAATATGACTCTAAACAAGTGTCTATGGGCAAATTTTCCTAATTAGATAAATATTTGTATATCGTAGGTCAAGCAAAAACTAAATAATTAGTGTTACTATGTAAAAGTATTTTGAACATTCGGAAACCTTAATTTGGTATTTTGAAGTACTTTAAATATACTATAGTGCTTTTATACATCCATAAACTTTAAAATAATACTCAAAATAATAAATTAAGAAAATAAAAAAAGTATTGTATCCATGCTATCTATACTAGTATGTACAAATTGACTTATCGAGTATTGGCATAGTGCGATTCAATACTATATCATACCAATAAGGTA
Organism: Elaeis guineensis; assembly: GCF_000442705.2. Lineage (NCBI taxonomy): Eukaryota > Viridiplantae > Streptophyta > Magnoliopsida > Arecales > Arecaceae > Elaeis > Elaeis guineensis. Next base: position 24,714,996 of record NC_026004.2, on the reverse strand, counting down.
TTGATATATTATCCAATATTGAAACTTTGGATCTTGGATAAAACAATTCTTATATGCTATTTGAGATAATATTGTCCACAAAGTTGGATATTTTTTCTTCTTATCATTTATATTGTCATATTACATCTTTGAGATCTAATGTGTAATTTATTGGTATACAATGGTATCATCTATTTGTTAAATTTCTAGATTTTTATACTAAAAAAAAATGTATATACATTTGTTGCGGCCAATCCCCTCGTCGCCTGATCGCCGGGAACGAGCGCCTGCAAAAGAAGTCCGCACTGACCGGAGGTGACTCCGGCGGGGACCCTCCGACGGTCAAGTCAGAGAGGAGACTAGGCAACAGTAGAAAAGAATCAAGGAGCTCAACGAGGGAGGGTGAGAGCGAGAGCTAGAGAGAAAAAGTTCAAGAATTTCGAAAAGACCTCCTCAGCACTATTGCCTTCCCCGATTTATAGTAGAGTGCGGCATGGCGCCGTCATTAATGGTGCAGATAATGGAAGAATTGTCAAATCACCGAGGACTGTCAGAGTCACCGTGAGGTTGTCAAATCATCGTGGGGCTGTCAAATCACTAGGGTTGACCCATGCCTTAGGTGGGATAATATCCCAAGGCGGCTGTGCCGCATGCCGTTGTCAGGATCGACAGTCTCTAGCAGTCGTACGACATTTGAAGGAGCCGACCGACTGTATGTCGGTGCCTGGTTGAGGGATGTCGGGCGAACCCCCAGGGACTCTCCGATGGTCAGTCGGGCACCTTACAAGAGTCGGATATTGGGTTTCCCAGTCTGGCTAGTCGGAAGGAGAGAGAGCCGGCCCGACCGACATAGGTTCGATCGGGCGGCGTCGGCAGTCGTCGGTCGGCAGAGTCGGACGCTGGTCAGGCGGGCCCGACAGTTAGTCGGCATGAGAGGACCAGTCGGTATATCCCAACAGTTGCCCCCCTCCACTCCTGAATCGGATGGTGTGCCGGCCAGCGTCCTTGCATGGGCGGCATCGTCAGGCGAGAGGAGTGGATATCCATCGTATTAAATTCTCACTCTGACGATCGTACCATTGGCCGGCCCGGTGTCAGGCATCTTGTGAGTGTCGGACGTCGGGGTCGGACGTCCTATCCCGTCGGTGTCAGACGTCCCATCTCGTTGGGAATGAAAACCGTCGTTCCCGTCGTCTCTTCGGGGATGCGAAACGTCACGGCCTTTTCACCACGTGGCAGGTGGCCATTGGGCCGGGTCCGTTTGAGCGGATGGGGGTGACGTGGCTCGATCTGAGGATGAGTGCGTCGAACCGTCGGGCCGAAGGATGGCCCGGATGTCGCCATGTGTCACGATCTGGGAGATCCTCATCGGTCATGCTTTCATCTCGACCGTCGGGGGGGCACTATATATACAGGGTGGCCTGCATCCAGATTTCCACTTTCTCCATTTGCTGTCGAAACTCTGTCCGTGTGGTCCCCTGCCCCAGGTAATTGTCTCCGTTTTTCCTCTTCTTAGGAGTATCTCTTTCCCTCTAGGAGCCTTCTCCGTTGGCCGTCTCCCTCCTTGCCTCCTCACCGTTCTCTTCCCTCTTCTCCTTATCTTCTGTCTTCTGTTCTGGTTCATGGCTAGAACATCTCCAAGAGGAGGTCGGTCGGAGAACCCGACTGACGACCCTCGATCGACTCCAGAGGTGGAGGTCTCTTCACTTTCGGGGCCGAACGTCTATCGGCTCCGGGAGCAGTATTGCATCCCGGAGCAATTTCGGCTGTTCGCCCCTGGGGCCAACGGTCGGGTCAACGACCCGCCTGAGGGCCAGGTGGCCTTTTACGTCGAGGACCTCCGGGCCGATCTTCGATTTCCGGTATCGGAGTTCGTCCAGAACGTGTTAGACTATTACGGGCTACGTCCGACGCAACTCGCACCGAACTCGGTTCGACTAATAGTCAGTTTTGCCCTGTTGTGTCGGCTTTTGCCAACTATCCCTCGGATTTCACTCTTCCGAGCCTTTTTTGTCCTCCGACCCCACCCTAAAGCCCGAGGGTGGTGGTACTTCAATCCTCGGAAGAGGCTCTCTTTCATCACCGATCTTCCATCGTCGATTCATGGATGGAAGAACCAGTTCTTTTTTGCCTCTTCTTCTATTCCATGGGGGTTCCCTGCCCGTTGGGGGAATCCCCGAACCCAGCCAAACGAGAACAGTTGGGTGGAAGCCGGGGACCGGGAAGACTTCCACCACCTGAAAGATATCTCGGTGCCGAAGCAGAGGAAGCTCATCACCGAGCAGGCCCTGTACGACGCCGGTCTCAGCCCGATCCCTCGCTTAGGTTCGTTTTCCGTCTTCCTCCTTCTTTCTTCTTTCCTTTCTTTTTTGATGCTGATCATCTGTCGCCATTTGCAGATATGCCACCGAGGACGAGATTGACGGCGGCCGACGTCCGACAGTACGCTGTGCGGAAGAGGCCGGTGCAAGGGGCCGGACCATCGCGGCCTCCCAAGAGGCCTCAAGTAGCTCCACCGAGTGAGCTGGCTAGGGTGGAGGCAGAGCCTGTCATCGCACTGTCGACGCCGATGGTGCCTGTCGAAGTCGCGTTCGAGGGACCATCGGCCGAGGGAGCAACCTCGCCTGAGGGACGGGCGGCCGAGGAATCGATCGAGGACGTGCCGGCTGCTCAGCCGGCAGAGGAGGTTCGGGAGGAGGCACGCGAGCCCGAGCAACCTGCATCTGCTGCTGCCGCACCTTCGAGAGGGACTCAGTCAGGCTCAAGCGTGCCCTCCTTCTCCGATATCAAGGCCTGGGTATCCGCACGGGGGAAGGCCCCGATGGCGCCCGACGATGAAGGAAGGTCGGTCGGTGGTGGGGCGTCGACCGACTCTCCACTGCCCGACGGAGCGTCGGCCCTGGCCAACCACGACTTGGCCAGGAGGCCATGCCAGGTGCTCCTTTTCCCAGCCGACGTCGAGGCCATAAAGAATCAGCATGTCTCTGATATGCTGTCTTCGTTCTACCCGACTATGATCCGGGTAAGTCTTCTTTCTTTCCGTTCTCACTACTGTTTGTTGTAAGTTCGGTCTTCTGACGGTCGGCTTCGTTTTGTGCAGCTGATTTATAACATATCCGAGCTGGAGACCGGATATCAAAGATTCGGTGACATGCGCGTGGCCTGGAAAGACAAGGCCGCGGCCGTCGAAGTCGATAAGGTCATACTATTGGGAATAGTGTCCCAAAGACAATCGTCAGCCTGTTGACGGTTGTGCTCCTTTTGTATTAGTACATGAATTATAAATAAATAAAAGTTATTTTGGTATTTTTTCATCACAAATGTTTCATCTTCTAATGAACTCCTGTGTTGTGGTGAAGTCCTTAGGACTATTTAGACTCGACAAAGGAGGATTTGTCGCTTAGTCCTTAAACATGTTCGCGACCAAATGATACGTTGTTACCAAGGACGACAACGTTTATCGAGCATAGGTCATTGTGTGCCATATGGGTTGGTTATCCTCATAATCAAAGAGTGTGGAGACACTCCTATGGCATACAGGTGAGATGTAATGGTACATCTGCACTAAACGTGATCAACTCCGGAGCTATTTCTGCTGTCAAGATTTGCTCCGATGGGATATGGGTATAAATATCCCTCCGACCTGAGACCGCCACAGAGACTTGCAAGCAACTCACTGCACTTAGGCACTGGACTACCTGAATTTTTAATTCAATGACGGAAGGCTGCTGGGTGTAGTCAAGTACTTGACTTGTCGGTGCGTGTGTCAAGATGGGATTGACCACTCCAGTTTAGGAGCTGTGTACAGTCGTGTTTCAATTTAGCAAAACTTTGATCAAGATAATCCTAGTGAGGAGTCACAGGACTAATTGAGTTGAGCACGATTCGGATGATATCATCAGGGTTGACAGTTTAACCCTGAGTCATCCTAAACACAGAGGTCAAAAGGGATGAATTATACGGTAACCATATTCACGTAGGTTCTGAATGTTGCGATTGCGATTATTTGACCTATCCGGTCGTCGGGTACCATTGCTAGATGGTCAATTCAATTAGTACAGAAATTGGTTCCTGTGCTACCGGCTAGGTTCGAACCTGCGGGGTCACACACATTAGTGGTTCCTTTCTGATCAGATGGCTGATTATGAGTCTTATGTGTCTGAGACTCTATGATTGGGAATTAGGATTCTCTGATCATGAGTTCCATATATTTTGGGTACCGGGGTCAAAATTTTGAATTTTAAATTTTGAATTTAAAATTTGAACTCTTTGATCAGGGTTTCATATCGATGGTCTTTGATGCCTGATTGCCCATCGGATTTGGACTCAATATTTATGAGAGATTTAATTAGTAATTTGATCGCTAATTAACTCAATTTGATTGAGTAATTATTTTTGGATCAAGTCTAATTGAATTAGATTCAGTTTGGATTGACCCGATTAGGTTCAATGTTGACCTAATCGCTAAGGTGGTTTAGTCCCTGATTTGATCAGGGATTAGGTTTAGTTAATTTTTGATTTGATTAGGATTTTATTGAGCCTAATTAAGCTTAATTAAGTTAGATTTAATTTATTCTAATTGTGCTTAACCTATTTAGATTAGGTTGGCTCAATTAGGTTCAAACCACCTTGACTTTTCTCCCTGAACCACCTCACTTCTTCTGTGCATATTTAAATTCACGAGAAGCAACTTCTCGTGAATTTTCTCCACGCAGAAGCCATCCCATGCCCACCCTTGTGCGCCAAATATCTGGATAAAAATAAGTTGGTTGGCCATTCAAATTCAAAAGAAAGTTTGAATTTGAATGAGCAACCAACTAATCCATGCACCATGGTCTTATCTTGTGCGCCCCATATTTTACACGAGAAAATATATTTCTCGTGTAAACTCTCCATGCACAAATCAACTCACACCCCTTCTCTTCTCACGCACAAGTGGATAGGGATGAGTTGGTTTTGCATTTGAATTCAAATTTGATTTGAATTAAAATATGCAACCACTTATCTTTATCCTCTCACGCGGATAAGACACGTTCGACGTTGTTTTAAAAAGAGGAGAAAGGTGGGACGTGCGTAAAAATTTTAGGAGAGAAACATTGGGGTGTGAGGAAAATTTGTGCATAAGGTGAAGGTCCAAAACCTTCCGAGAGAAAAAGAAAGAAAAGAAAAAAAATTGAGCGCAGGGTTTCTAGTGTGTACCCTAGGGTTTCTACCTAGGGTTTGAGAAGTGAGATTGGTGTACCACGAGTGTCATGAGTCCACCAAATTTTAGAGAGAGATCCATCAGCCTCTCAAGCAATCATACAAATGATCCAGAGCATCCGAGAAGTCGGCACACATTGATCGAAGGAGTTCGATCAATATCTGCCATCAAAAGGGTGAAATCACGAACTAGCATTCGTGAGGAGCTGATCAGACGGGAGCTTCGTGTGGATGATCCACAGAGGTCAGATATTTGTGTGGCTACAATGTGATGATCAGAGTCCCCCGACGGTGATCAGATTGCGGTGATCGACTACCCACAAAAGGTGATGTGTTCTGAACACAGTACTGTAAAAGGTTTACTAATTCAAATTTGAATTTTAAATTTAAATGCATGCTCTTGTATCATATTTAGATCCTAGTGTAGGGTTAATTAGTATTAATTAATGAGATTTGTTGGTGCAAAAATCCGTCTGTGTCGGAGAAGCTGGAGTTGAGGAAGCCGCGGTCGCCGCCGGGACCTGCAAGGGAAGTCTAAACCGGAGGTGGGGTTGCTCCGGCAAGACCCTCCGACGCTCAAGTCAGTTCTCTGCCTCAACAAGAATGGAGTGCTCGAACGAAGAGTTTAGCAGAGTTTTGAGATAAGGCTAAAGAGCTTAAAGAATAACGTATCTGAGTCCCCCTTTTATAGGCGGGGGAGGCAACGGACTGATGGCGACGTTTGTAACCGCCTGGTAGTGGGCCGCCCATGGTCAGGAGAATTTATTGCGAAAGATAATGGAGCAGACACGTGGCCATCACCATGGCCCGCCACATAGGGCCTGTTGCAGGTAGTGGAGCGGCGTCCGTTACAGCTAGTTGTCAGCGAGTAGTGGGATCGTGCAGCACCTGCCGCAGGGAGCGGAGCAGCATCATAGCTATTGACACAGCCTGTCAGAGAGTGGTGGGATCGTGCAGCACCTGTCGCAGGGGGAGGTGGAGCCGCGTGGAATCCACTACAGGAAGTGGAACAGGATCATGGCAGTTATTGTTATCTGCCAAGGGACACGGATCTGTTGATCAAGGCTCGGCAGTGGTCGGAGTTCGGCCTTTGTAGGAGTCCGGGAGGAGTCCCCCTTTCGATCGAGGTCGTGGGTGGAGTCCGACTCCAGCAGCTGATACTGAGGTCGGAGACTGAGGACGGAGCTTGGCTCCCATATGGATCCGGACGGAGCCACCCTGCTGTCGATGGCAGAGCCCGGCTCCCGTAGGAGTCCGGGCGGAGCCGTTCTACTGTTGATGGAGGAGCCCGACTCCCGTAGGAGTCCGGGCGGAGCCGTTCTGCTGTCGAAGGAGGAGCCCGGCTCCCGTAGGAGTCCGGGCGGAGCCGTTCTGCTGTTGATGGAGGAGCCCGGCTCCCGTAGGAGTCTGGGCGGAGCCGTTCTGCTGTCGAAGGAGGAGCTCGGCTCCCGTAGGAGTCCGGGCGGAGCCGTTCTGCTGTTGATGGAGGAGCCCGGCTCCCGTAGGAGTCCGGGCGGAGCCGTTCTGCTGTTGAAGGAGGAGCCCGACTCCCGTAGGAGTCCGGGCGGAGCCATTCTGCTGTCGAAGGAGGAGCCCGGCTCCTGTAGGAGTCCGGGCGGAGCCGTTCTGCTGTTGATGGAGGAGCCCGGCTCCCGTAGGAGTCCGGGCGGAGCCGTTCTGCTGTTGAAGGAGGAGCCCGGCTCCCGTAGGAGTCCGGGCGGAGCCGTTCTGCTGTTGATGGAGGAGCCCGGCTCCCGTAGGAGTTCGGGCGGAGCCGTTCTGCTGTTGATGGAGGAGCCCGGCTCCCGTAGGAGTCCGGGCAGAGCCGTTCTGCTGTTGAAGGAGGAGCCCGGCTCCCGTAGGAGTCCGGGCGGAGCCGTTCTGCTGTCGAAGGAGGAGCCCGCTCCCGTAGGAGTCCGGGCGGAGCCGTTCTGCTGTCGAAGGAGGAGCCCGGCTCCCGTAGGAGTCCGGGCGGAGCCGTTCTGCTGTTGATGGAGGAGCCCGGCTCCCGTAGGAGTCCGGGCGGAGCCGTTCTGCTGTTGAAGGAGGAGCCCGGCTCCCGTAGGAGTCCGGGCGGAGCCGTTCTGCTGTTGATGGAGGAGCCCGGCTCCCGTAGGAGTCCGGACGGAGCCGTTCTGCTGTTGAAGGAGGAGTCCGGCTCCCGTAGGAGTCCGGGCAAAGCCGTTCTGCTGTTGAAGGAGGAGCCCGGCTCCCGTAGGAGTCCGGACGGAGCCGTTCTGCTGTCGAAGGAGGAGCCCGGCTCCCGTAGGAGTCTGGGCGGAGCCGTTCTGCTGTTGATGGAGGAGCCCGACTCCCGTAGGAGTCCGGGCGGAGCCGTTCTGCTGTTTAAGGGGGAGCCCGGCTCCCGTAAGAGTCCGGGCGGAGCCATTCTGCTGTTGATGGAGGAGCCCGGCTCCCGTAGGAGTCCGGACGGAGCCGTTCTGCTGTTGATGGAGGAGCCCGGCTCCCGTAGGAGTCCGGGCGGTGCCGTTCTGCTGTCGATTTCGGCTGCGGGTAATTTATACCCAACAAGATTAATTAATAATTCCACTATAAAATAATAATTTTGAAAAAATTTTAAAATTACCATTTTGCCCCTGCACTAAATTTTCGCTACAAATGGTATCAGAGCATGGTTCTAGAATATGATATACATATGTATACGTAGATTAAAGTGTAATCTATAAGTTTAAATTTAAAATTCAAAATTTAAAATTTGAAATTCAAAAAAATTTGAAATTTAAAATTTGAAATTTGTTAGAAGTTTCAATTTTAAAATTCAAAATTCAAAATTTAAAATTTGGTTGAAATCTCAAATTTGAAATTTGAAATTTGAAATTCGAAATTTGAAATTTGAAATTCAAAATTCAAAAATTTAAAATTTAAAGATTGGAAATTCGAAATTTAAAATTTGGTTGAAATCTTAAATTTGAAATTTAAAATTTGAAATTTGAAATTTGAAATTCAAAATTTAAATTTTGAAATTGGTATATTTAGATATACTTGATCTAAGTAGCAAGTAATCTAATTGGGTTGGTTGCCATGGTCGTCCGGTCATAGGAGAAAAGTAGGGTTTAAAGGCCCTCTCTTCCCATTCGATGGGGTCTCCTATGACGGTAGGGGTGCCGATGTAATTATATCCCATGCCGATGAAGCAGCGAAAGGACTTAATTATAAAATTTATCATGAATGTGTTAGATTAGATCTAAAAAAAAATTATGATTTATTTTGAGTTATTTTCTGTTATGAAATGAGCAATAGGATTGCTGTTTATGAATTGTGCTGACCCGTTTGTGAAATAAGTCAACACATTTGGTGAACAAAAAATAAAATCTTTCAAAATTTAAAAATTATTTTCAAAATACCAAACCCTGACCCATCAGCCCAAGTACTTAATTAAAAGAATTAAATATTATCTAGTAGGTCTAGAATTGTGAATTAAGATCTAAGACAATTGCATAAACTTGTGGGTCAATGGGTTAGATGAATTAGGTCCATAATTGGGTTAGACCTAAGGTTAGCTTAAAAAATGGACTAAATGGAGTAATTGGTCAAATCTAATCAAAAGTTGAATTAGATTAGGTCAAGGATACTATAGACTCAACTTCAATAGTTGTAGTTGAATGGGTCCATGTCTTTAACTAGACCAAGATGGACTTAATTCATGGCTACGCGGTGGAGCCCTATTTACTAAGTTGATCAAAATTAAAACTAATGAACCGGTTGGTGTCTAAGGTAAGTTCGGCAGTTTTGACCAGTGGTTCTTAAGCGGGAGCTACTCGCATTGATTCAATCATTGACGAGTTAATGGCAAATCCCCACCACTGATCTCACTTACCTGGCCAATCTGGTAAGTTAGATTTTGATTAGATCACTTGGTGATTAGAGCTCACCCATGTCATTAGGTAAATCAGTGTGACTGATTTAGGTGCTCCTAATGCCAGCTTTAATTAATTTTTTTTTTTTTTAATCTGACTTGGTGAAGTCAGTGGGAAGATTGAAATTAGCTGAATGATTTCTTCTCTACTATTCTTTAATAAAATCCTCAAAATTATTAGGTTCCTAAAATGATTAAGTTATAATGATAACTAAGTCATAGCCTCCCATTAAGTGAGTGATAATGAGTCCATTAGTTCAATGATCATTGAAGGCCCAAAGGCCTGGTGCTCATTGGCTAATGGAATTATTATTCATAATATGATAATTTGATTGAGTCTTTCTGATGGTGGTTAGGTTGGTCGGCCAAAGTCGGGCCTGATAATTTATTGGTCTGATTCACTAAATTAAGTCATGTTAATGGTTGGACATAACCAGATCTTTTCAGTGGAGGCCAAAGCCTACTGATTAGGTTCTGGGGCAAAATCAATTACTAGAAGTTGTTTAGAGAAACAACTGGTTAAGAACCTACCCATAGATGCACATGGGTTAACCAACCAAAGTTGGGCTTGTGTGTAGTCTGTGTGGATTCTAGTACCCATTAAGGAATTAAAGTAATTCCTCAAATTGGAGGATGAGGCTACCAGTTCGTAAAAATATTAGAAAAAACTTTAGACTAAAGTCCAAGTCTTTAGTATTAATTTATGTACTAATAGAGATCTCGTTTTCCTTTATACAACTATGGCCACTACCCTGTCGCTCCGGTCATTATTAGATAATGACAAGCTCATGGGACCCAATTTTGATAGCTGGTATCGAAAATTGAAAATTATCCTTGAGCATGAGCGGATCCTTTATATAGTAACGGATCCAACACCTGAGGAGCCAGCTCCGAACACTAGTAAGGCGATCCGAGACACTTACTTGAAGTGGCTCAATGACCGCACCACCGTTCGATGTATTATGCTGGCAGCAATGAATGATGAGTTCAGCTGAAGGTTTGAGAACGCCCAGCCACAGGAGATGCTTCAAATGTTGAACGACTCTTTTGGCATGCCTGACGACATTGAAAGGCACAAAACTAGTTGTGCCATTTTCAATACTCGGATGAGGGATGGGGCCTCAGTCATTGATCATGTACTGTACATGATCGAGATGATTGAGCGCCTAAGCAAATTAGGCTTTCCTCTGCACGAGCAGCTCGGTAAGGATGCGATCCTTAATTCCTTACCCAAGTCCTTCCTCCTATTCCTTACTCATTTTCGAATGACAAAGCCTGCAATAAACTACCACGGATTGTTGGGGTTGCTGCAGAACTTTGAGAAGGATCACCAACTCCATAAGGAGTCGGTGAATGTAGTGGGAGGGTCTTCTTCTCGTCGTCAACCCTTTGGGAAGGGGAAGAAGAACAAGAAGAAGAAAAATAAAAAGGTGCAATCTCATGCTGGGATAGTAGCACAGGGTCAGACCAAGAAGCGCAAGCACGACCAGAGCCAGACGGAGTGCTTCTTTTGCAAGAAGCAGGGGTATTGGAAGAGGAACTGTCCTCAATACATTGCCTCCCTGGACCCGAACAAGCCAAAGAAGAAGCAAGGTAATTATATGATAACTCCTTGCAACTTTTCGATTTGTGATACTACTGCCTGGGTATTGGATACCGGAAGCCCTTATCATATTTGTAATTCGATACAAGGTCTGCAGGTTAGTAGGAGATTTGATGAAGGCGAGAGGTTCCTGAACGTTGGAGATGGAAGCAAAGTTTCAGTTCTAGCTTTAGGAATCATGAGTCTTGTAATCAATTCTCGTAATGTAATTCTGAGTGAATGTCACTATTATCCAAGTTTTTTATTAAATATTATTTCTGTAGGCCTTTTGGCCATGTACGGTTATGATTTTTTAATAAAAGAAAATATTTGCAATATCATTTTGAATGGTGTTACAATATTTGTTGGATAATTAAATAATAGAATTTACTTACTATCACAGTCTGTTAATGTGGTTCAAAACTTTGGTAAACGCTCTAGAATAGATAATGTGTCAGAAGTCTACCTTTGGCACTGTAGGCTAGGTCATATCAATAAGAACAGGATAAACAGGTTGGCTCAAGAAGAAATTCTTGAAGTTAGTGATTGTGAATCACTTCCAACCTGTGAGTCCTGTCTTCTTGAGAAGATGACCAAGTCACCTTTTACTGGAAAAGGTGAGCGAGCCAGTGAACTCTTAGGTCTGGTACATTCTGATGTATGTGGACCCATGAGCTCAAGTGCAAGAGGTGGATTTTTCTACTTCATAACCTTCACAGACGACCTATCTAGGTATGGGTATGTCTATTTAATGAAGCATAAGTCGGAATCATTTGAAATATTCAAACTATTCCGAAATGAGGTAGAAAAATAAACTGGGAAGTGTATTAAAACTCTTCGATCTGATCGAGGAGGTGAATACCTTTCCAATGAGTTTCTGACGTATCTAGGAGAGAATGAGATTCTCTCTCAGTGGACTCCTCCTGGAACACACAGCATAATGGTGTGTCTGAAAGGAGGAATCGGACCCTGTTAGACATGGTTCGATCCATGATGGGGTTTGTTGGTCTGCCGATCTTCCTCTGGGGATATGCGCTCGAATCGGCTTGTTACCTTCTAAATAGAGTTCCGAGTAAGTCTGTAGCCAAAACGCCATATGAGATATGGATAGGACGTAAGCCAGTACTCTCGCACCTTAGGGTTTGGGGGTGTCCGGCTTATGTTAAACGTTTAATTACAGACAAGCTTGGACCTAGGTCTGACAAGTGTAATTTTATTGGGTACCCAAAAGAGACCAAAGGGTATTATTTCTACCTTGCTGATGAGCAAAAGGTGTTTGTCAGCCTTAAGACAATTTTTTTTGAAAAGGAGTTTCTTAACTAAAAAACTGTTGCCTCTAAGGTCGAACTTGACGAAGTTCGACAGGTGAAAAAACCGACACATGTTACTGAACTTGAACCGGATTTGATTAGATCAGATCCGGAGCCCATTGATTATGCATCCTTAAGGCGGTCTGGTAGAGTACCACATCAACCGGACAGATACTATGGTTTCTTGGTTTGGGATGGTGATCCTGTCGAACTTGATGAAAATGATGAGGATCCGATCACCTACATGGATGCAATGCAGAGACCTGACTCTGAGAAATGACTAGAGGCCATGAAATTCGAAATGGAGTCCATGAAGGTCAACGATGTGTGGACATTGGTTGACCCACCCGAAGGAGTAAAATCCATAGGATGTAAGTGGGTCTTCAAAAGGAAGAGGGGCACAGACGGAAAGGTGGAGACCTATAAAGCCCATCTGGTTGCCAAGGGATATCGTCAACGTTATGGTATAGACTATGACGAGACGTTTTCTCCTGTGGCAATGCTCAAATCCATTCGGATAATGCTTGCGATAGCTATCCATCTGGACTATGAAATCTGGCAGATGGATGTGAAGACAGCTTTCCTAAACGTAGAGCTGGACGAAGAAGTGTATATGATACAACCTGAAAGGTTCACAAGCTACAGAGGTCCATTTATGGACTTAAGCAGGCATCTCGGAGTTAGAACATACGTTTTGATAGGACGATCAAAACGTATGGCTTCGTTAAGAACGAAGAAGAGCCCGACATTTATAAGTGGGCTAATGGTCCAGTAGTAGTATTTCTTGTATTGTATGTGGATGACATTCTCTTAATCGAGAATGATGTCCCTGCATTATAGGGAATAAAGATTTGGCTATCGTCACAGTTCTCCATGAAGGATCTGAGAGAAGCTTCCTACATCCTAGGGATGAGGATCTATAGGGATAGATCCAAAAAGTTGCTTGGCTTATCCCAGTCCACGTACATTGATACTATGCTGAAAAGGTTCAGCATGGAAAATTTCAAGAAAAGCTATCTACCGATAGGCCATGGAAATTCTCTCTCGAAGAGGGATTGTCCGACAACACCTCAAAAGAGAGAGCGTATGGGTAGGATTCCATATGCTTCGGCAGTGGGATCTATCATGTACGCCATGACATGTACACGACCAGATGTGGCATACTCACTAGGGATAGTGAGTAGATACCAATCTGATCCAGGAGAGAATCACTGGAAGGTTGTTAAAACCATCCTGAAGTATTTAGAAAATACTAAGGACCAGTGGCTTATATATGGTGAATCGAACTTGAGACTTATAGGGTTTACAGACTCTAGTTCTCAGTCTGATCGCGATGATAGCAAGAGTGTATCAGAATTTATTTTTATCCTTAATGGTGGGACTGTCTGCTGGAAGAGTTCCAAGCAGCACACTGTGGCTGATTCAGTATGCGAGGCGGAGTATATTGCTGCATCAGATGCTGTCAAAGAAGCGGTGTGGCTGAAGAAATTCATCACCGAGCTCGGAGTAGCACCCTCCCTTGTTGGTCCAGTTCTGCTCTACTGCGATAGCTCTGGAGCCATTGCTCAGACGAAGGAACCAAAGGCACACCAGCGGACGAAGCATATTCTGCGTCGCTACCATCTCGTCCGGGAGATCGTGGATCGAGGTGACGTCGACCTTCAGAAGATCGACGGGAAGGAGAACCTGGCCGACCCATTCACTAAAGCCATTGCGGTGAAGGAGTTCAACGACTACAAGTCAAAGATGGGTATTAGATACTGCACCGATAGGCTTTAGGCCAAGTGGGAGATTGTTGGGAATAGTGTCCCAAAGCCAATCGTCAGCCTGTTGACGGTTGTGCTCCTTTTGTATTAGTACATGAATTATAAATAAATAAAAATTATTTTGGTATTTTTTCATCATAAATATTTCATCTTCTAATGAACTCCTGTGTTGTGGTGAAGTCCTTCGGACTATTTAGACTCGACAAAGGAGGATTTGTCGCTTAGTCCTTAAACATGTTCGCGACCAAATGATACGTTGTTACCAAGGACGACAATGTTTATCGAGCATAGGTCGTTGTGTGCCATATGGGTTGGTTGTCCTCATAACCAAAGAGTGTGGAGACACTCCTATGGCATACAGGTGAGATGTAATGGTACATCTGCACTGAACGTGACCAACTCCGGAGCTATTTCTGCTGTCAAGATTTGCTCCGATGGGATATGGGTATAAATATCCCTCCGACCTGAGACCACCACGATGACTTGCAAGCAACTCACTGCACTTAGGCACTGGACTATCTGAATTTCTAATTCAATGACGGAAGGCTGCTGGGTGTAGTCAAGTACTTGACTTGTCGGTGCGTGTGTCAAGATGGGATTGACCACTCCAGTTTAGGAGCTATGTACAGTCGTGTTTCAATTTAGCAAAACCTTGGCCAGGGTAGTCCTAATGAGGAGTCACAGGACTAATTGAGTTGAGCACGATTCAGATGATATCATCAGGGTTGACAGTTTAACCCTGAGTCGTCCTAAACACAGGGGTCAAAAGGGATGAATTATACGGTAACCATATTCATGTAGGTTTTGAATGTTGCGATTGCGATTATTCGACCTATCCGGTCGTCGGGTACCATTGCTAGATGGTCACTTCGATTAGTACAGGAATTGGTTCCTGTGCTACCGGCTTAGGTTCGAACCTGCGGGGTCACACACATTAGTGGTTCCTTTCTGATCAGATGGCTGATTATGAGTCTTATGTGTCTAAAACTCTATGATTGAGAATTAAGATTCTCTGATCATGAGTTCCATACATTTTGGGTACCGGGGTCAAAATTTTGAATTTTAAATTTTGAATTTGAAATTTGAACTCTTTGATCAGGGTTTCATATCGATGGTCTCTGATGCCTGATTGCCTATCGAATTTGGACTCAATATTTATGAGAGGTTTAATTAATGATTTGATCACTAATTAACTCAATTTGATTGAGTAATTATTTTTGGATCAAGTCTAATTGAATTGGATTCAGTTTGGATTGACCCGATTAGGTTAAATGTTGACCTAATCGCTAAGGTGGTTTAGTCCCTGATTTGATCAGAGGTTAGGTTTAGTTAATTCTTGATTTGATTAGGATTTTATTGAGCCTAATTAATCCTAATTAAGTTGGATTTAATTTATTCTAATTGTGCTTAACCTATTTAGATTAGGTTGGCTCAATTAGGTTCAAACCACCTTGACTTTTCTCCCTGAACCACCTCACTTCTTCTGTGCATATTTAAATTCACGAGAAGCAACTTCTCATGAATTTTCTCCACACAGAAGCCATCCCACGCCCACCCTTGTGTGCCAAATATCTGGATAAAAATAAGTTGGTTGGCCATTCAAATTCAAAAGAAAGTTTGAATTTGAATGAGCAACCAACTAATCCATGCGCCATGGTCTTATCTTGTGCGCCCCATATTTTACATGAGAAAATGTTTCTCGTGTAAACTCTCCATGCACAAATCAACTCACACCCCTTCTCTTCTCAAGCACAAGTGGATAGGGATGAGTTGGTTTTGCATTTGAATTCAAATTTGATTTGAATTCAAATATGCAACCACTTATCTTTATCCTCTCACGCGGATAAGACACGTTCGATGTTGTTTTAAAAGGAGGAGAAAGGTGGGACGTACATAAAAATTTTAGGAGAGAAACATTGGGGTGTGAGGAAAGTTTGTGCACAAGGTGAAGGTCCAAAACCTTCCAAGAGAAAAAGAAAGAAAAGAAAAAAAATTGAGCGCAGGGTTTCTAGTGTGTACCCTAGGGTTTCTACCTAGGGTTTGGGAAGTGAGATTGGTGTGCCACGAGTATTGTGAGTCCATCAAATTTCAGAGAGAGATCCATCAACCTCTCAAGCAATCGTGCAAACAATCCGGAGCATCCGAGGAGTCGGCACACATTGATCGAAGGAGTTCGATCAACATCTGCCATTAAAAGGGTGAAATCACGAACTAGCATTCGTGAGGAGCTGATCAGACGGGAGCTTCGTGTGGATGATCCGCAGAGGCCAGATATTTGTGTGATTGCGATATGACGATCAGAGCTCCCCGACGGTGATCAGATTACGGTGATCGACTACCCACAAAAGGTGATGTGTTCTGAATACAGTACTGTAAAAGGTTTACTGATTCAAATTTGAATTTCAAATTTAAATGCATGCTGTTGTATCATATTTAGATCCTAGTGTAGGGTTAATTAGTATTAATTAATGAGATTAATTAATAATTCCACTGTAAAATAGTAATTTTGAAAAATTTTTAAAATTACCATTTTGCCCCTGCACTAAATTTTCGCTGCGACCAGCTGCAGCAGTCGGTCGATCAGGAGGCCCGGCTTGAGGGGGAGATCTCCCATCTCAACGAGGAGGTTTTTCGACTCACAAGCACCTTGGTGACTTCGGGGACCGAGCTGCAGTCGGCCCGGGACGATGCCAAGCGGAAGTCCCGAACCGTCCGTCGGCTGCATCACGAGAGGGACAGCTTCGCAAAGGAGCTCAAGTCCGAACGCGAGCAGCTCCGAGCAAGTCTCAGAAACTTCACTAAGGCCGAAGAAAGTCTGTCCATTGCTCAGGCCGACGCAGACATCGCAAGGGCGGAAGTGGAGTCGGCGAAGGAAGCCATGGGTCGGGCTGTAGAAGACTTTCGAGACTTTGAAGAGTATCGGGAGGAACTTCTGGAGAGCGGCTTCCTCTCGTACCGAGTGGGGTACGAGGATGCTCGAAAAGCCATCCGGAGCTTGCACCCGGAGCTCGACCTCGGCAGCATCATTCCGTCAGAGTCGGAGGCCCCAACTGCGGAGGAGATGGCTGACCCATCGTCGGGAGGTCGCACCACCACAGCGGAAGCCGAAGCAGACGCGGAGCAGGCCACCGAAGGTCAAGCGGCTCCGACTCCCGAAGCCCGAGTAGATTCGCCGACCGTCCCCAATCTTCACCCTGTGGAAGAAGCCGATTCTGAGGACTAGTCGGTCTTTTATTTTTCTTTACTTCTGTTTATCATACTTGTATTCGGGCTTCGGCCTAGTTTTGTAAACTTGGCCCGAATCTTTAATGAAATCGAAGTTAGTCTTTTCAACTTGAACTCTTCTCCTTTGTATGTCGTGGGATGTGTTTTGTGTGATTCGTCGAAGCACTTTTTGAACGCATAGGTCGTAGACCCAGTGCACTAGTTAGGACGTTCGGTAGGATCCCAGATAATGATTCGAGGTAGTCAGTAACGCGCGCCGCTGCAAAGGCAGAGCGAATCCTGACTTTTGATCAGCCTCCCGATTGTCATATAACCCGACGATCGGGGGCTTAAGTCGAACATCTGTCGCCCGGTCGTGAGTCGGGCGTGTTCGTCGAGTCGAAAGTCGACCGACCTCCGGGCATGACTCGATGGCTGGATCATTTCATAGGGTCTGGTAGTCAAATGTCGTTCGATGCGTTCAGTCGAATGGCATCCGACGCATTTAGTTGAGGAAATGATGACAAATCGAATTCCCATTACCCAGACTTAGGTCGGGTACTTACGTTGCACCGTGTGATAAACGATGGTGAGTCGAATATCCTTCGACCGGTCGTGACCTGGTCGGTAAGTCGTGAACGCGACATTGATCGCGTTGGCATTTTGCCTTTCTTGGCCGGGGCTAAGTCGGTGAGTCAGCTGACCGTTTTGCCTAGGAGTTTGACTGTAGAAGGAGTGTAACTCCCATCGTCGTGGATGTATCGACCCTTGTAAGCATCCGATGCATCATCGACGATCGGACCGTTGGTCCCCAGTGGAATGTTAGGTTCAAGTCAGGACGTCGGGGCTCGCACTTCTTGGCGAGCGCCGACCCACAGTCAAAGAGTCGAGATTCTAGACTCTGAAGTTTGAAACCGAATTCGTATTCCGAGTGAGGAGATACAGAGTTCATTGGTAGTACAACTTTAGGTTGTCGGTATTCCAGGTCCGGGGAACGACATTTCCCTCCAGAGTCTCCAGTCGGTAAGCTCTCGGCCCATAGGTGTCCGCTACCTTGTAGGGTCCTTCTTAGTTCGGAGCCAACTTTCTCTGGTCTAGAGGCTTCGAGACTTCTGCCTTTCTTAGGACTAGGTCTCCAGGCCTGAAAAGCTTTGGTTTGACCTTGGCGTTGTAATATCGGACTACTTTCTGTCAGTAAGAAGCCATGCGGAGATGGGCCTCACTCCGAAGCTCGGGGAGGAGGTCTAGGTCGGCCCTCTGACACTCAGAGTTGTTCGGCTCTCGATACTGCTCGACTCTAGTCGACAGTAGCCCGATCTCGAGCGGTATCATCGCTTCCATCCCATAGGCCAAACTGAAAGGTGACTCCCCGGTGGAGACACGGGGTATCGTCCGGTACGCCCATAGGACGGAGTTCAACTCCTCGACCCAAAGGCCTTTGGCTTCATTCAGTCGGATTTTTAGTCCATGCAGAATGGTCCGGTTGGTCACCTCGACCTCACCATTGGATTGTGGATGCCCGACCGAGGTCAGTCGGTGCGTGATGTGAAACCTCGCACAGAAGTCTCTGAAGTCCTAGTTGTCGAATTGTTTTCCGTTGTCGGTGATAATGGTGTGCGGCAATCTAAACCTAAAGATGATGGATTTTTGGATGAAGTCTTCCATCTTTCGCTCGATAATTTGCACTAGGGGCTCGGCTTCCACCCACTTAGTGAAGTAGTCGATGGCGACGACTATGAACTTTCTTTGGCCAGACGCTGGTGGGAAGGGACCGAGTATGTCGACCCCCCACTGGGCGAAGGGCCACGGGGTGACAATAGGGGTGATTTGGCTGGCTGGTCGGTGTTGTATGTTAGCATACCTCTGACATGGCTCACACTTCCAAACCAACTCAGCTGCATCCTTCCTCATAGTGGGCCAGTAGTAATCCTGTCGTAGGACTTTGTAGGCCAAGGATTTGCCCCCCAAGTGATTTCTGCAGATCCCTTCATGTACTTCTCTGAGTGCGTAGTCTGCATCGGTCGGTCCCAAGCATCTGAGCAAGGGAAGAGAGAAAGACCTTTTGTAGAGTCAGCCATCCATTATCACGTATTGGGAGGCCGACCATCGGAGCCGTCTGGCCTCCGTGGGATCTTCAGGGCTGATCCCGTCAGTCAGGTACCGAACAATTGGATCCATCCAGTTTGGTTCGACCGTCAGTTGCAGCACCTCCTCGGCCTTATCGATGCTCGGTTGCTTGAGATTCTCCACGAACGTCCGGCCCAAAGCGTCGTAGGCTGAAGTCGCTAACCTGGAGAGTGCATCGGCCCGAGCGTTCTCCGACCTAGGGATATGGAAGATCTCGAAATATCCGATGCGTGCCATAAGATCTTTCACCTTCTGGAGATATCTTGCCATAGCCGGGTCTCGCACCTCGAATTCACCCTTGACCTGGCCCACGATCAGCTGAGAATCGGAGAAGACCCGGAGGCTGTCGATCCCAAGCTCCTTCGCCATCCTCAAGCCAGCGAGGAGCGCTTCATATTCAGCTTGATTGTTGGAAGCTTTAAAGTCAAATCGGAGGGCGTACTCAGTGACCATCCCTTTCGAGTTGGTGAGTAGGAGTCCGACCCCGCTCCCCCGAGCATTTGAAGCTCCGTCGATGTGCAGTATCCAGGTGGACCCGGGGTCAGGCTCGGGGATTACAGCTCCTCCGGGCTTCCCGCCTTCCGACCCTTGGTCGGTTGTCGGAAACTCTGCAATAAAGTCGGCCAAGACCTGGGCCTTCAGGGCGGGTCGTGGTCGGTACTATATGTCGAACTCACTGAGCTTCATCGTCCATTTCGCCAGTCGTCCTGATGTGTCGGGTCGGTGCAATATCATCCTCAGAGGCTGGTTGGTGAGGACCACAATGGCATGCGCTTGGAAGTATGGACGGAGTCATTGTGCAGACACGATCAGGGTGAATATCATCTTCTCCGTCTCCGTGTACCGAGTTTCAGCACCGTGGAGCACTTTGCTGGTGTAGTATATAGGTTGATGAATTCGGCTCTCATTCTCTCGGACGAGCATCGAGCTAACCGCCTCAGGAAAAGTGGCCAAATAGAGATACAGCGTCTCTCCGACTTTCGGCTTCATCAGCAGCGGTGGGGAAGCTAGGTACTTTTTCAGATCCTCGAAGGCTCGTTGGCACTCATCCGACCAAGAGAAGCCCCTCACCTGCCTCAGGGTCTTGAAGAACGGGAGGCATCTCTCAGCCGACCGAGAGATGAATCGGCTGAGGGCGATGATTTTTTCGTTCATCTGCTGGACCTCCTTCTTGGTGTCTGGGTGCCGCATGTCGATGATTGCCTTTATTTTCTCAGGGTTGGCCTCGATTCCTCGTTGAGAAATGAGGAACCCGAGGAACTTCCCCGAAGTCACTCCAAAGGCGCACTTAGTCGGATTCAGCTTCATCTGGTGTCATCGTAGAGTGCAAAAAGCTTCTTCGAGATCTCGAACGTGATCTGTAGTCTGCGCACTCTTTACCAGCATGTCGTCCACATACACTTCCATATTGCACCCAATTTGGTCTTTGAAGACCTTATTGACGAATCGCTGGTAGGTGGCTCCGACATTCTTCAGTCCGAAGGGCATTACTCTATAGCAGTAGAGGTCCTTTGCGGTCACGAAGGCGGTGTGCTCCTCATCTTCGGACGCCATCCGGATTTGATTGTATCCGATGAAAGCGTCCATGAAGCTGAGCAGTCGGTGGCCGGACGTCGCGTCTACCAGCTGGTCGATTTTTGAGAGTGGAAAGCTGTCCTTCGGGCAGACACGATTTAGGTCGGTATAGTCGATGCAAATCCTCTAACTTCCGTTGGCCTTTTTCACCATGACGATATTGGCGAGCCAATCGGGATATGTAGTTTCTCTGATGAAGCCTGCTTCGAGTAGCTTGTCCACTTCTTCGTCGATGGCCTTCTGTCTTTCAGGGGCAAAAGATCATTTTTTCTGCCTCACCGGCCTCCTCGCTGGGTCGATGTTGAGTCGGTGTGTTATTATCTCCGGGGGAATGCCCGGCATATCCGCTGCCGACCAAGCGAACACGTCGACATTGGCCTTCAGTAGCTCCACCAACTGTCGTCACTCGGGATTAGGTAATTGAGATCCGACCCATACCATTCGTTCTGGATTCCCCGTTATCGAGATGGGAACAAGCTGTTCGGTCGGTTCGCTTCGTTCTTCCTCCTCCCGTTGGTCCAACTTGTCGACCGTCAGGGAGCCCTTCAACTCGTTGCTTTGAGCGGAGATCTGGAAGCATCGTCAAGCGAGCTGTTGATCCCCGCGCATCTTCCCAACTCCATTTTTGGTCGGAAATCGAACCAGGAGATGATACATCGAAACTATCGCCCTGAGGGTGTTTAGTCTGGATCTTCCAAGTATGGCATTGTAGGCCGAGGGCACTTGGACGACCGCAAAGATCAAGTGGACTGTGCTCTATCGGGATTCGGTTCCAGCCATTACGGGCAAAGTAACTTCTCCTTCCACCATGACAGCATCT
This sequence comes from Elaeis guineensis, assembly GCF_000442705.2. Taxonomy (NCBI): domain Eukaryota; kingdom Viridiplantae; phylum Streptophyta; class Magnoliopsida; order Arecales; family Arecaceae; genus Elaeis; species Elaeis guineensis. The sequence goes on along the minus strand of NC_026004.2, from coordinate 24,693,554 downwards.
CCAGCAAAGCTTATCAGGGGTGTAGAGACTCTCTTGAGTCGATCGGCCGACAGTCGCATCCGGGAGAAAGTCGAGTAAAACAAAATGTTCGTTGAACTTCCATTATCTACAAAGATTTTTTTTACATCATAATTTGCTATTGTTGCCGAGACAACAACAGCGTCATCATGGAGAGTTTGTATACCCCGAACATCTTCATCTGTAAAAGTAATTTCGCCATCTGGGTGCAGCTTCTTCATCGACTCCCCTCCAGCAGACGTCCCTGGGCCCAGTCGTTTGGAGATCATATTGATGACCCCGGTCGTAGGTTGGTTAGTCGTTGCTTCTTCAGTCGGCTGGGGTCGTCGGTCGGTGACGGGCCGGGTCGGCGGGTTCCTCCAAAATTTGCTGAGATATCCCCGACGTATGAGGGCCTCGATCTCATCCTTGAGTTGGATACACTGCTCAGTGTTGTGGCCGTGGTCCCGATGAAATCGACAGTACTTTCGTCGGTCGAGGCTCTTTGCCTTCAGAGGCGGAGGCCGTCGCAGATATTCTTCCCCTTCGATCTCCATCAAAATCTACGCACGAGGAGCAGAGAAAGGAGTATAGGAGTCATACCTGGGATGCATCGGTCTCGGACTCCATCGTCGGGGTGACTTCTGGTTCCATCGTGGGGGTGAGACCCGACTATCGGTCGGGGGCCTGCTAGGCTCGATAGGGGCCCGACCCTTCCTTCGCTTCTCCTTCGGGCCCTTGGATTCGGTCAGGCATCGGTCGGAAGCTCCTTCGTCCGCGCACATGTATTTGTACGCGTGCTCCAGCAGTTCGGCATACGTCCGGGGGAGGATCTTGTCCAAGGAGTATGTGAATCGGGATGCCCTCAACCCCCGCTTCATGGCCGAGATGGCCATGTCTTCATTGAGGTCCTGGACCTCAAGCATGGCCGCGTTAAATCATGCCACGAAGTGTCAGAGTGTCTCGTTTTCTCCCTGTTTGAGGGAGAAAAGGCTGTCCGAGGTTCGCGATGGCTTCCGACTGGTACTGAAGTGGACCACGAAAGAGTGCTCGAGCTGCTCAAAAGAGTGGATACTTTCTGATCGAAGATCGAAGTACCAGGCTCTGGCAGCTTTGCGGAGCGTGGCGGGGAAGCCGATGCAAAGAAGAGCATCGGTCGCCCCTTGGATCGTCATGAGAGCCTTGTAGCTCTCCAAGTGGTCGACTGGATTGGTGGAGCCGTTGTAAGGCTCCACATGTGGCATTTTGAACCGACTGGAGATCGGTTCGTCGAGGATGAGTCGGAAGAGAGGTTGGGCGGTCTGGAAGTCAATATCGTTCGAGGACTTCTGTCCGTCCACCTGCAGCTGGACAAGCCGACGGTCGATTTCTTCGAATTTGCGTTCGTAGTCATCAACCCGTCGGTGCTGAGAGACCCCGGGGGTGGAGTCTCCTGATGAATCCGAGAGGGAGGCGGACGGTGTTCGCGGTCGCTTCTCCTTCCTTGCTCGCTCCAACTGGGAAGGAGACGGTCATCGGGACTGACGGGCATCATGCCGTGGCCGCCTCTCCTCCTCTCAATGGGAGCGCTGTGAGAGGTGCTCCCGAGGAGGTGACGGAGACCGACGCGGGCGTCGGTGGCTACTCCTGGAGGGCATCGGGTGTACCACCGGTTATCCCGCCGGTGAGGGCGGCAACCGGATCGGTTATTGTTGAAGGCCCTTGACTGCGTCCGTCAACACGGTCATCTGCCGCACGATCGCCGCGATCTGTGCCTCCGTGGTCACCACGGGATGCGGAGAGCTGGGTTCTGCCATGGAGGGTGGAGGAGAAGCCTCTTCCTGGTGGAAAGAGCATCTCGCCGATCCGGTGACCCTCGACCGCTGAGCTCTTGTTCTTGTCATCTTGACAGATGTTTCGAGTTCCGTGGGGGTTGTAATCCCTGGTGCTGTGGTCCTTCCCTACCTGACGTGCCAAAACCTGTTGCGGCCAATCCCCTCATCGTCTGATCGTCGGGAACGAGCGCCTGCAAAAGAAGTCCGCACTGACCGGAGGTGACTCCGGCGGAGACCCTCCGACGGTCAAGTCAGAGAGGAGACTAGGCAACAGTAGAAAAGAATCAAGGAGCTCAACGAGGGAGGGTGAGAGCGAGAGCTAGAGAGGAAGAGTTCAAGGGTTTCGAAAAGACCTCCTCAGCACTGTTGCCTTCCCCGATTTGTAGTAGAACGCGACATAGCGCCTCATTAATGGTGCAGACAATGAAAGAATTATCAAATCACCGAGGACTGTCAGAGTCACCGTGAGGTTGTCAAATCGTTGCTAGGGTTGACCCATGCCTTAGGTGGGATAATGCCCCAAGGCGGCTGTGCCGCATGCCGTTGTCAGGATCGACAGTCTCCAGCAGTCGTACGGTGTTTGAAGGAGCCGACCGACTGTATGTCGGTGCCTGGTTGAGGGATGTCGGGCGAACCCCCAGGGACCCTCCGATGGTCAGTCGGGAGACTTACAAGAGTCGGATATTGGGTTCTCCAGTCCGGCTAGTCGGGGGGAGGGAGAGTCGGCCCGGCCGACATAGGTTCGGTCGGACGGCGTCGGCAGTCGTCGATCGGCAGAGTCGGGCGCTGGTCAGGCGGGCCCGACAGTTAGTCGGCGTGGGAGGATCGGTCGGTATATCCCAACAACATTATACCTACATCTAACCTGGTCCTTCATGCCACTCTCGATCAACATCTAGCTCAAGAAATTATGTAGACCCTCGTAACTAGGTCATGCAACATTGGGAGAATTTTCATAAAAGCTAATAAATGAATACTTTAAATGTTTTCAATGACTAGAACACCGCCATATATACTATTTGCTTTAACAAGAGATGTGATTAGTCGTGCTCACTTGTATGTAGACCTTTTGCAAGGCCATTCAATACTTCCATAAGATATCGAAGTAACCATCATAAGGAACCCCATTCTCCTTTGACTCAAATAATTGTGACCCAGTAAATCCCATCCTCTTGGTGTGTTGAAGGTGAATTTTGATGGATTTGAAGGGACAATGCGGCTGGTGCTGTGCATATCCTTGAAGACCATCAAAGTCATCTTATTCAAGCTAGTGACAAGAAACTATTAATTGTTTAGTCATCTTTGCTGAATTAGCTACAGCTTAGGAAGGATTGTGCTTGGTAGTTTTTAAATTTAAATATGCTTAGGTTTAGTTAGAAGGTGACTTATTTACTATCATCTCTTGGCTTAATGGGTCTCATGGTCACAAACACCAAATTAATCATTTGGTGAAAGACATTTTACAAATAAAGAGAGATATCTGGGCCTTCAAAGCTATCCACAGCTATAAGGAGCACAAGCAGACAACTGATTGGCTGGCATGTACATCCCTGAAAGCAAACACATCCTAGCAAAGGGGCGGTCAAATTTTAATTTCTTTTTTTCTTTTTTGAGACTTAAAATTTCATTGCAAAACTAATGACTTATTTTCTTTCATTCCCTCAGCTGGGTCCAACTAACAACATTAAAAAAAAATACCCAAGGTTTTCCTAGGCTGATCCGAACTTCGGGCAGAAGCCAATACCTAGTGGTTTGGCCTGCCATTTTATTGAAGACACTCGGCACTCGTATCTTAAGAAACAAGAACAGTATTCGGCACCTCTGAGGTAAAAAACAAATACAAAAATATAGTGGGGCCCGCGACGCCCCTCCAATAACACCCATCAAGTTTCCATATTACCCCCTCTTCCCCCATCCTTCCCTCACTTCCCGTGCTCTCTCTACCCCCATCCACTTCCGTGTCCCCAAGAATCTCGGGTTTCTACCTCGATTCCCTCTCCGTCTATCTGAGTCTAGGGTTCTCAGTCATCAAATCCGTGATTTTTCTCGTTTTTCTCTCCATTCCAAGCCTGGTTTCCGTTTGCTCTCTAACTGGTGTCCTCGGCGGTCTAGGGTTCGAGATTTTTGATTTTGTTTTTGTTTAGGATGTTGGTGCGAGTTGATTGAGCTCGGCAGAAGGGTTGAGAAGGTAGAGAGGGGCGGAAGATATGTACAGGGATCGAGGAGCGAGAGGGTCAAAGTCGGAGATCGGCCCCCTCGATCGGAAGCGGATCAATGATGCCCTAGACAAGCACCTGGAGAAGTCCTCGCCGTCGACTTCCAGGGGGCTGAACGGGAGGGAGAAGGAGCGGCTCTCCGTGCTGTCCACCTCTGCCGGGAAGCAGCCGGACCACCACCGGGACCAGCGGTCTGCCCCTCTTTCCAAGAACAAATGCTCTGATGGTAAGTATTTGTTTTCCCTTTTTTTTATCATTTGTTTTAAATCTCCATCGTCTATCATTTTGGAATTCTTTTCATTCTACTTTTACGATTAATTTTGCAGTAATGGTTGATATTGCACCGCAGACGATTTATTTAACTTCTCTTTAAGTTTTCATGTGATTATAATGTTTTGGGACAGATAACACGGGAAATTTTGAAAGGAAATCATATGGATATCTGTTGACTTGGGCTGGATTTTTTTTTTTAAAATAATGTTATTCTTTGGTTATTTCACATTTTAGTTTAGTTAAATGCCTATTCCATGCAATTGGGAGTGCTCTATGTTAATTTTGTTAATTTCTGACATATGTGGTTGCTTCGAATTGCCAAAAAGCACTACGTCGTGTGCATTGATTAGCTTATGAGGAGATGACATAGCAGTTCAGCAAAGAAGTCTAGTTATAGATCTGATTAGTTTTTGCCGGAATCTGTGGGCATTCTTTTTATTGATGTTTATCTATGTAACTGGTAAACTCGAACTGTACCATATGCTGAGAATATTTGTCAGAACTTTTGTACTGGGAGTGCAAACTAAAGATGATCCAGCTTCATCAAAATGAGGAGGAGAACTTCATTTATTGCATTAATTTATATAACTATTGATTTGCTTAACAGCAAAAACATAAATTCTGCTTGATTTATTTGTGGAAAATCACTTAAATGATGAAGAGGTAAAAGCTTGGCATTTTTATGTGAGAGTTTGGAGGCCAATGGCTAACCATGAATTGTTTTCTATGGTCTGCAATAATCCATGTGATCTTATTTTCTAGTCACATTTATGATTTACAAATATCAGTATTCTTTTGAAGATTTGATGATTTTTTTCCGAATGTTATACTAATTGATGTGTGCTTTCTCATGCTCAAGTTCTTTAATTTCCTTTTCCTTCTTTATACCTGGACATATATATCTATAAATGTTTATTTGCATCTGTTCCATATGTTCAGAGACTTGGCTATTCAAGATTAACTGTTCAGAGCATTTGAGTTGCATCTTGACAATGTGCATGATGTGTTCAAGCTATGTTGTCTAAAATGTCTCTATCGTGTTACTCTTTAGCTGTCTTGAGATCCTTTTGAAACATGCTTCTGCATTTTTCATTCTCTTTTCTTCAGAAGAATCTGAAACAGACAGTGAAGAGTCTGATGTTAGTGGTTCTGATGGTGAAGACACATCTTGGATTTCATGGTTCTGTAATCTAAGAGGGAATGAGTTCTTTTGTGAAGTTGATGATGAATACATACAAGATGACTTCAATCTTTGTGGGTTAAGCAGCCAAGTTCCTTATTATGATTATGCTCTCGATCTGATTTTGGATGTTGAATCCTCTCATGGTAAGCATAACTTTATATATAGTCTTTATGAAGGGTTTTGTTCTTATGTATTGTAATCTTAACACAATGGTATAGTATTGTTCATATAACATGAAACATGAATGTTTACTGGATTCTTGTTACTTAGTAGCTCATGATTCCTTGAGCTTATTTGGTACTTCTTGAAGAAGTTTGATTTGTGTGTCTAATAACTTTTATTTTGCCTATATCATCATCATATTTAAATTTTAGTAGTTGAATACTTTCTTGCTTCATGTTTTACTACTGCTCAGTCCTATTTATATTTTTAATCTTTAGTCCTTTTAATATTCTGACCCATTCAGGATATATAGGTTTTTTTGGTTCAGAGCTTTCTTTGAATCAAGGCAGCTCTCACCAGTAGAAACCTGATCCCCCACCCAAATCCCACAATCCCAAAAGAAGAAAAAGAATAGAAGCAAGCAATTCTTGAACCTTGCTTATAAGAGTACAAGTGGAAAAAATAGATAAAATTTCCATGTACCATGGCTCACAATGCCTTCATTGCATTCTTGGAGCACAAGGTTTGAAAACTTGGTATTGGTTTTCCTTGCAAGCAGTTTTTGTGGCTTCAATTCTAGTTTGGCAGCTTCAGTTATGTTATTAAAAAATATAATGTGTCCGTTTGGAATTAGAATGAGCAAAGCAATAAGGAAATATAAGAAATTGCAAAACAATAAATTAGGTACAATTCTAAAGATTATCATAATATCTATAAGCATTGGCTGCATTGTTACAATGGCTATGTTTTGAAGCAATTAAAATATATTTATAATTTATGTATTGAACAAAAAGCTCTGAACTTAGAGACAAATTCTCTAAATTGCTTTGGGAATGTTTCATTGCTACCATGCATCCTCAGAAGTCAGAATTCATACTAAGTTTTATTAGAGAAGATACTTCATTCCATTTATTAGAGAAGATACTTCATACTAAGTTTTCCACAGTTACTTAAGAGAAGCCTCTTCATTTGCAAAGTTTCAATCCATCAAGAAGCATCTGCATTTTGGCAATGGCATCAGAATTCAACCCCACAAAAGGAAGTAAAACCTAAAATAACTATGCCTTTGTCTTTCCTTGTGACACTAACATCACTTGACAAACTAGGATTACCTCAGGATGCATCATTACGATTCAATCTCACAAAACAAAGAGGGTTTTTTTTTTTTTTGTTGATTTAGTTAAAGTGCATTTCATAGGATTTAGATTAGAGATACCAAGTTCAACAAGCACTTACATATCAAAATCATTTGTAGGGCCATTGTTAATCTTGGAAACAACAAAAATATATTGAAACCAGAAAATGAAAGCATCTAGAACTAATGTTGGTAACTTCCTTGACGCAAATATTTTTCTGTTTCTTTCTCACTAGGCTTCCCAATAAATAATGCAAGGAAGAATTTTTCTAACAATTTAAATTGGGTTTTGTGAGCTTGTGGTTGTACTCAATACAATATACTAACTTGTCTAAGTACTCGCATACCAGCTTAATGGATGTTCACAATGCCACCATTATGTTACTTGTTAGACCATTACCCTTTTGTTTGAACAAGTTTTTCTCCATTCTACCTTTGATCATTTTACATGACCCATGTATTGGATGGTGGCTTTCAAAGTCCAAAAACTCAATTTGGGTTAGAGATTTGGTCAAACTAAATGGATCTTTATTTTGGTAGTACTGATAATTTTGGCTTCAATTTTGGTTAAAAATGATAAAAAAGATATAGATATAATCACAATTACAAAGAGGCAACAAAAGTAGAGAACATAGGTCAAGAAAACAAACAGGAATCATTTTAGAACATATGATATTATTGTCTATATAGGACCTTTGGTTGTATCTTTTGAGTGATTTTGCATTGAGATGAACGAGAGCCCAATGTGCTTGAACTAAAACAATAAATTTCATGCCAGTATGCATGGAAATTTAAAAAAAAAAGAACCTAAGGTGCAAAACTAGGATTATGGATCAATATCTTGTGGTATTAATCTCCTTGTAGAAACAAACTTGTCTTATTTGTAGGATAGTGACTATAGTTTCATGGCTGTGGCAAGGAGCATAATTGTAGTGGTGGCTAAGGATCAACAATTGCCACAACTATGCAGGCAATAATGGATTAAGTGCAAGCCTTGTACCTAGAGTGGGCAGGAGATGCCGGGGATAGCAAGATGTGTGCTATGGAAGATTAGTAGCGGTGGTAGTCTCAAAAGAACAGGTGGTAGTGGTAATAGTATGTTTGGAAGGGGGCATGAGAGAGAGGATAAGCAAGAGAGTGTTTGCATTTCCTTCTCATGTAGAGGATAGCAATAGTGGTGCCCATGCAGGATGTCATGCTGCTTGTTGAAGCTCTGGTGATGGCAAGCGGTTTAAAGTGAAGTAGAAAAAAGAAATGGGATGTAGAGAGAGGATTGATTGAGGTTTCAATCTTTCCAATGCAAAATAAACAATGTGCAATTTAAACTGACAATCAATATTTTTAATTACAATTCATTCTGTTTAAAACATCAAAAAGTAAGAAAATCATATGTTTTGGAGGCATTTTACCTATGCATTATGTAAACAAAATAGATAGAACGAATAGAATTTGTGTGCTCAAATATTTTATAGATTCTCTCCAGAATTGAAACTGCAAATCTTGATTAGATAACTTAAAAAAAACATTATAGCAAAATTAAATTGATTTAGATTCTTTGAAAACCATATATCAAATCAGAATAATATATCATGCCATTTGAGTTGTCTATTTTTGGACTATTTGATGCACAATTATGAATTGTCAATAACTTTTGCTATCTTAGTTTTGGGCATTGTAAGATGTGGATTTTTAATGTTATTTGTGATTGATTTCTGGGCTCTAATGATGATGAATCGGCCCTTTAATGTTATGAGAATGTTGCAAAAAGGTATTTACTTTCTATCCCATTTATCCCATTAGTATGTGCTTTTTTGTTAAACATGTCCCAAGTGGTTAAAGATTTGGTAGCTGATTTCCAATAATAATAATCTAATACTGGTACTTCTTGTTTTGATTTACGTTAATATAGATAACTCCATGGATATCTTACTATTATGTTTTCAAGATTATTGTGAATGCTTCTAGGCAGGTAAAATGCAGTAGACCATAATATTTGGAGGCTACACAAAAATTGTTGATGATCTTGATTCTCTTAGTAAGAAGATGGGCAGATATTCGTAACCTCCATCCTTTCTCTAACTTCATCCATGAGAGAGAGGCACATCAATGGGTCTGTGAGATATCTTAGTGCACTTGATGGTATTGTGTTGTGCCACATGGAAAATGAGAGATGAGACTGGTGCAGAATGCTAGTTTAGGTTTGAACTGGGACATCTCACCTCTCTCGCTTGGTGCTAGTCGAGATAGACTACTATGGAGGCCAGTTTGGCTGGTACTAGCTGGGACACAACTGTGTCTTCCTGTTTGAAAAAGAGATTGGTGTTAGTCTCTTTTTGTTTTTTGTTTGTCATAGTAGGGGCTTACTTACAGGAAGAGAGGAAGGAGAGGAAGCATGATGTTACAAACACTGGCACCATTCGACCTTCCATTGATCCAGAAACCATATTTAAGGACCCAAAAACAAATAAAATTTCATTACGCTCATTTAAAACAATAAAAGTTAAAAACTGAAAAGAGAAAACCAAAAAAGAACATTTTAAGATTTGGGATGCTACCATCTTGATAGACAAAAAACAAAATGAGAGTAATAGGGCTCTCTTTTCCAACCAAGAAAATATGGTTGTGTTCCAGCTCGTGTTAGCCAAATTGGCCTTCGTAGCTGTCATCTTGAGCAGCAACGACCGCAATAAGCGAGATGTCCCAACATGTGGCACAGCACGATACCATCAAGTCTGCTATGATATCTCATAGACCGGTTGATGTGCCTCTCTGTCATAGGTGAAGTCAGAGAAAGGATGGAGGTTAGAAATATCAGCCCATTTTCTTACTAAGAGAATTAAGATCATCAATGCTGGTCGAGATAGACTGCTATGGAGGTTTGGCTGGTGCTATCTGGGACACAATCGTGTCTTCTTGGTTTGAAAAAGAGAGCCCTATTACTCTCTTGTTGTTTTTTGTTTGTCATAGTAGGGGCTTAATTAGAGGAAGAGAGGAAGGAGAGGAAGCATGACATTACAAATACTGGAACCATTCAACCCTCCATTGACTCAGAAACCATATTTAAGGACCTGAACACAAATAAAGTGTCATTACATTCATTTAAAACGAACAAAGTTAAAAATATGAAAATAGAAAACCAAAAGGGAACATTCCAAGATTTGGGATGCTACCATCTTGGAACTTTATCGACTTAGGACAAACTAGGATGGCTGTCAATATCAAGTATTGAACCCTTGAATCTTAGGGTAAGAAGGCTTGGACTTCAAAGAGGTGGTCAACTTTATTGGTGCGAGTTTGTCATTTGAATCTTGTCTTGAGTGTATTGAAGACTTATTTTCTTAAATAATAGCATGAGCACATTCTCAAGAGTCCTTCAATTGAATTTGATGATTCACTTTTTTCAATGTCCAAGTTTATCATATGAGAAGTTGCCCATATTCCACAATAGTAGTAGTTAGGTAGTGTGAGGAAAGCTTGACTTGGTCAATTTCCTATTGTCTTTAACAGTGTTCGCGAAAATGCATTTAAAATTTGAGAAAGGATTAAAAATGTTCTACTTGTCATCACACTTACTAGAAGCTCTTCAATGCATGTAGAAATACTATTTCTTCTTTTATAATATTGTCTTCAGCTTTCTTCTGATCAACTTTGATGCAAGATTTTTGGGCATACTTTCTCTTTTGCAAGGCATACTTTCTGTGATTTCATGACCAAGAATGAAAGTCCATTGGTAATTAGATGTTAGTTCAACAATGGCGTATTGTATTCTTAAGGTAGTAATTTTTTAAATGCTTCTGTTTGATAAAGTGCAGCATATGATGGGCATAGAGTCAAAATTGGTAATACACATTCTGGCTGTGCATGACATGACAAAACCTACTAAATGAAAAGCTCCATGTCATGAATGACTTTTAACTATATGCAAATAGGTATGTGCCAAATGCAATATGTTGGAGTTGGTTTGTTGATATGAGATGAGAATGAACAAGCCATTCTTGCTTATTGCAAGAAGGAACAATGTCAACGTATTCCTGTTTGGCTGCATAACGGCAAATATGGGCTATTTACTTGTCAAGCTTTTGGGCTCCCGTGTCAGGTATTTTAGCTCAATTACGAAATTGATTTCCAACCTTGTGAATAATGATCTCCAAGAATAGCTTAATCATTATGACCAACTTATGCATTGATTACTCACTTTTTGGACCTAATGGAACACTTAAAAACAATTGTTTTGTGAGAGTAGTTAATATGCAGACATCATGGATAACAATAAACTTTTTGACATCCTACAAGGTTGATAGGTATCACCCCATTGATGCTTTTAATTAAGTTACCATGCATACTAGATTGTTATGTGACTACTATAATTTAACGATCAAATTCTATATTTTGCAATGCTTATTTCCTATGCATTGTTACTTGATCTGATTTCCCTGTGTATACCTCTGGAATTTTGATATTGTCCGAGCAAGTCGCTATAATCTTGTAACTTTACGTAACCCCCTTAAGTGAAGGATCCTTTCTTTAACGTGCGCTCAAGAAAAGCACTGTGCTTAACCTATCATGCTGGCATCCCTGTGATAATACTATTGGAACTTAATGGAATTGTAATGGAATGAGCATTAGCTGAGTGCCAAAGATTTGATTTGCCTCATTTTTTTAAAAAAAATTTCTTGGTTTAGTATTTAGACTAGGCTGCAGATCTGCAGTACTTGAAATTTAATGAGTATGAAACAAGTCATTGGTAGTAACAAACATGTTATAAAGGATGGTTAGTTTATTAAATCAAAGTATGCAAGAACTAATTTAGCTTAACGTTCACATCCTTTTGTTGTTCAATAGTTCAAATAAGGCCAAGGCATCCTTTTACACTCCAGTAGGAGAAGCAATTATATAGTAGTATGCAGGCAAGGGGGAGGATTTTTTTTTTTTTTTGGTTGGGGTTGGGGGGGGGGTGTGTTCTAAATAGTCCAGATAAATGAAAAGGAAGTGAAATTTGTCCTTCACCTTTGAAATTATTTGTTCATTTTGGTCTTATTTCAGCTTTAGTTTTTCTAGAACAGATGATCTACTCTAGAAAGAGACAAAAATGTTAGCATAGGTAAATGAAAGGGAAGTGAATGCTTGGCCTATACTGTGGAATTTATATGCTAAATCGGGTATGATATTTGCTTAGCCTTGATTTTGTTCAAAACAAATGATTTTGTTCTAAATCATTTGGAAACTGCTTACAAAATGTGCAAGGTGGCAATAATGGTAGATGGTAATTAGTATACTTTGTAGTTACCCTATCTTACAGTAATTATGAAAATACTGGATAACCATAACATGGACCATAATTACAAGTCATCAAAAGAGGAAGTTCTATAATATAAAGTTTTCAATCAAGGTTTTATGGTGTGTAGAATGCTGTTTTGATGATAACAGAGACAGAAATATGGCTGTAATCAATGATTTAATTGCTGAGAGACACAATTAGGTGATCACTCTATAATATTGAAGAATGGGGATAGGGACAAATATAGAATTAGAGTAGGAAGATGGAAGGTGCTATAGTATAATTGTTGCAAGCCTTTAGCAGAATCAAGTGACAATTTTTGACCTGGACGCACTAACCCACTTGAAATAACTGGATTTGGGTAAGGATTTTTTACAATTGGGTTGGGTTTGGATTATTTAAGACCAACTTGATTATACATTAGTCAGTTTCGGGTATCACCTCCGGATCTGATGGGTCATCATGGGTTGGACGAACTCTTAAAATGTAGTCCTAGGTCCCTAGGATAGCGGTGATAGTGTGGTGGACCGTAATTTAGTGAAGGCTTGGTTTGGGTCATTAAGGTGATTCATATAAGGGTTAAGAAAAGAATGAATTGGATTGAAGAGAAAACTGAGGTGGATTCATGTTTAAGATTTATCATGTTGTCTTCTGCACTTTAACTGCCTCTCATCTCACTTTTTCTTATGGTTTTAAACCCCAATGGGAGGTCTCATGGGATTTCAGAATGAGGTACTGTCCTAGTTGTCGGGATGGGGCTGTCCTACATTGTCGCAGCATCCTGATCAGCATTTCTAGGGACATCCCTTATTCTAAGTGTTGGGATGGGGCGAGGCATGAAATAGTATCACCCATTTTCACTTCTAAGGATAATATCATAAGCTGCAGCAACATCTAGTACCTTAGGTTGTAAAATAGATGGGAACGTTATCCAGAGCAGGTCTTGTTGTGAGTTGTGCAGTAGATGTATTAATTAAAATAGGTTTTGATAATTTGTTATCGCGATATAAGATGATTGTTCGTGAAGACAGGTTGTGCTATTACCATAAGCAAGGTTTATAGACCCTCCTCCATCTTGTGTTGGTCATTTAGTAATTGCACTATTCTATTTTTGAGGTACCACATCATGTGATGTGCATAGTGGAGAACATATTTTAGGTCACCTAGAGCCATATTTGTTGCTGTACCTTGCCTATTGGTTGTACCACTATTTGCATGGTTATTTTATTGCTATGGTGCCTTCTTGTTAGATTCCTTGGGCAACACCTGACATCCACATTATATGGTATGGTGGGGGGGGTGCGGACCACCACTGCTGAAGGTTTTTGTGTTCCATTTTAGATGGGTTGCTGTTGAAGAAAGTTGGCTTCGCTATGTGTTTTCCATTAATATAGAATACAAAATTTAGGTTCCTCGTGATATGATGTGCACAATTTCATGATTTTGGTGAGCATATTTTTTTTTTGTTTGTTTGTTTTTTTCAGGTGCTTAGGAACGTGTCAGGTATCATCACATGTAGAACTTTAATTAATGAAGAAACTCTTTAGCATATATTGTATGGTTAAGCTGCGCTGTCATAATCCTTATTTCTAGTTTCTATCTGGAATAATTGATAAACTATTGTACTAGCTTTATGCACTATGTAATAATTGTTACATGGGGTGATCTCTTTCATATCATGCTTACAATTTTCAATATATGAGGCCTTGATATGAGGTGCATGATGTCCAAGACAAGAAAACCAGTATGTTATTGTTGTGCTTGTTGTGTATGACATGCAAAGGATGCTAGATGCATGATTGATGAACACACACCTATTCTTCTAGAAAGATAGCTTGGGTGACAATTAGTTTGTTAAAAATTAACACTACATAATGAAAGGAGTAAGTATTCATCCTTTACATGTGCAATGCCTAGTTCATATAATTATATATTCATTTTACAGGAATGTTTTTACAATTTCTTCTTCTTCTTCTTCTTTTTTGTGGAACAAAGTATTTTGAAAACACTGTTCAGAATGATACTAGTAATAAGAAATGCATATTTGTTCTGTAAGGAGTTTTTCCTGGTAATAATGCTCTTTTCATGGTTTAAGCCACTGCAGACTCTAGTGTTATGTCCCTATCCCAGTAAGTTATTCTCTCCATTGGTCGTTCATGTAGCGTTCCCTTTTATTTTGAAGCTCTGAGAACTGGTTTTTCATGCATACCTTTAGCTGCATTGTTGAGTGTGAATGTGAAGACTGCATTTTTCTTGTCTAACACCCACTTATTTGCAATTAGCGTGCAAATTATATCTACACATGCAGAGACAGACATATATATGCATTTATCTACACATAGACACATGTGTATGTGTGTATGCATTTGCACATGCATGCAAGCATGTGCATAGACACGTAATATTGAAAAATGATCAATTTGTTAACCTTGTATGTAGTCTCTAATATGTGATATATGGTTTAGCATGCTAATCATAAGTCTTTTATATTCTCATCCATCTATCTATGTTTCTTAATTGGTGCATTGCTGGTCTTTAAATACTTCTTCTGGACTACTTTTTTGACCATGTTGCTGTTTCCTTGACCTTGTCTTTGTGATTCACTATGTGTTTAAGATAGTTAATTCTTATGAAAATCAAGCAGACACTTTAGGTTTGCTGGATTGCATGTTCTTTTTTCATCAGGATAGTTTGCAGTCTAGTAACATTGCTTGGTTGTGGTCATGGAAATGCACAGGTGATATGTTTACTGAGGAACAAAATGAGTTGATTGAATCGGCAGCAGAGATGTTATATGGTCTGATTCATGTAAGATACATTTTAACAAGTAAAGGGATGGCGGCAATGGTAAGTTCTCTCTTGGCTTTGATGAGCATGCTGTTTACCATGGTTCAATTTTTTGGTTGAAAGTTTTTGGCTTGAAAATTGTTATTTAAATGGATATTCTTTGCAGTTGGATAAGTACAAGAATTATGACTTTGGAAGATGTCCTAGATTGTATTGCTGTGGTCAACCATGCCTTCCAGTTGGGCAATCAGATATTCCTCGATCCAGCACTGTGAAAATTTATTGTCCAAAATGTGAAGATATATACTACCCACGATCCAAGTACCAAGGCAGTATCCTTTCAGTTTAGCAACTCTTTTTGAGCCTTCGAGTCTGCACTAACAAATGAATGTGTCCTTACGCGTGCACATACTAATACACTCACCCATGCACACAAAGCTTGAATCCTTGTAGGAGGATTGGACCTCTATCAATGTGAAATTAATGATAGGGCATCTGGATTGATGATCCACATCACTAATTATGATTTGCAACATTTTTGATTTTTTAAAAACAGAAATGTTTTTTCTCTGTATCTTATCTTTGAATCAGAGTGAATAAAACATAAATGGTTACCGGTGAACATTATACTGTTTTGTATACACCATAATATAGACATTTAAACTGTGTGAAATTTCAGGCTGAATGCTTCGACATCAAAAGATATCAACATACCAGGTCGTTAAGTAGGGTCGTTAACTACCCTTTTTTCATCTGCTTGATACCTAAGTAGGAGATAGTTGGAGTATATGATTGTTCTGTTAAATTGTGGAGATCACGGTATGAGTTCTCATGTCAAATTGCACATCATTGATTTTGAGCTAGTAGAATTAAGACTTTAATCCTACCAATAGTATTCTAGCTCCCTCCCTTCCTCCCTCTCTCTGTGCGCGCACGCACTTCCTTGCTCTCAAATACACGCACTTACACACAAAAAGCCTGTTATATTTTGCATTTTAAACCAGTAAGGGGATGTTAGTATCCCTGCAATTCAATTACCTGCAGTTGGAATTGTAGTTGTAGAAACAGGCTTTGCTTGGTTGTTTGGAAAGTGAAAACTTGCTGAAACAATTACAGCTATTTGGTTGTTTGATGTGAAAGAGATATAGTTACCTTGTAATGAGCCAGTAAGTCTCCCTTGACAAACAATGAACTATTTACATTTTATATTGCAATGTAATATTTGTTGTATAATTTTTATGATTAATATAAAAATAATATTGCTATTTAATTATCATTGGATTAGTATAATAATTGATGTAAAATAATCTGATATAATAATAGCTAGATATATTATTGTAATTGTAAATATATTTTTGTAATATGTGTTGTATTAACTAATAATTATTATATATTATTTACTATATAATACAATTAATATTATAATATTATTTGGATTATTATAAGAATAGTTATAAATAATAATAATAATTAAATGTACATAACTTATATAGATTAAATTATTATAATTAGATGATTATTTTATATATATCAATTATAGTTTTATGATACTATGAATTTTTATAATGTATAATCATAATATTGTTTAATATTCAATATTTTATACATAATTACATATAAAATTTAAATATCAAAAATATTTAATGGTATTATAATATTAATGAGTCATATAACCTAATATTATAATCTTGTATATAATATTAAATATTACAATATCAAATGATATGGTAATAATATGTTATAATATTAATTTTAGATTATAATATTATATATGTTAATATATATATATATATATATATATATATATATATATATATATATATATATATATATATATATATGATATATTATATAATAATATATGTAATAGTAGTGGTGGTGGTAGTAATAATGATAATAAAATAATAGTAGTAGTAGTAATAATAAGCATATTATAACTTGGAGCACTCATTTATCAGTGCTTTCTCAATTGCAAAGGATTCTTGTAAATGGAACTGCGACCAATTTTGGTTGCAATTCCAATATATAAGTTTTGGGCCTCCTTTTCGCAAATTGAACTGCAGCCTCCAGTTGCAATTGCAGATATCCAAACACTTGTTTTGTGCAGGCAACGCATTCATGCTTTTTAACTTTCAATAATGTAAGATGAAGGCGCGTGTGTTCGGCTGCTTTGGATGAGTCTTATTTTCTGATTACCAAGAGCCTTAATATAACTTGATACACCAGAGCTACTCTTCTAGTTTTAATCCTTTGTGAGATTTTTCTTGACATTGTGTAGATGTTGATGGAGCATATTTTGGCACCACATTTCCACATCTGTTCCTGATGACATATGGACACCTGAAGCCACAAAAGACATCACAGAAATATGTTCCAAGAGTCTTTGGCTTTAAAATTCACAAACCTTAATGTTATAGGTGGCATCTCATATCATGTAACAGCTCTAGGGGTTTGTCATACTGTTCTTATGGGAGGGTGATGCTTTGGCAAGTGCGAAGCTGCAGTAGCAAGAGTGCAACATCGAAATATTTCCTGATTTTATATATTAAGAGAACATCTGAACTGTGCTGATCTATTCATCAGGCTATAATGAAGCTATTGTTTTATTTTATTTTAGCTGTAACTAAAGAGCCTAAGGAAGTTTGTCATGGTTTGTGAATTATTTATCTTGCCTCAGTTATTGTATTTCACTGTCTGATAAATGCTTGCGTGCATTGCTCCATGCGAATCTCTCTCTTTCTCTCTCTGTCTCATCCATGCCAATGCTTGTTGAAACAGCAGCCTTATGGCAAATGGTGATCTGCTGTCCCCTGGAATGCCTATCACGTTGTGACATCATATCTTGGTTGTTGATAAATGCCACTTTTACTTTTGTTGCAGGTCTCTGCGAATGCCAATGTCATTGATTAAAATCTGTGGCTTCCTTCGGAAGGGGGAAAAAAGGTAGTGCCTGGATTATTTTTTTAGATACTTTTATATTGCATACTGAAACTCTTGAGGTTCAGCTTGGTACTCCAGTTTGTTGAGATGGTCAGTCAGGAATGAGATGCCTGTGGATATGGTTCCTACTTATTGAACTGTTCAATGAGAGTAAGAAACACAGTAAAAACATTCGAGTAACTGATGAGAGTATACTTCTTTGCGATTCGGTTGATAGCTACCGCTGACCAGTGATTCTTGAGATTCGGTTGGTAGCGATTACCGGCAACCAATAAGGCTTGATCCAACCAATTAATATAAAATTTGGCGGTGCTTGTGTCTGCCAACGGATTGGGTTTGGGTCGCTTGGGTCGAGAGTTGAGACAGGTATTATGAAAAAGCTATCAACCTGAACCTAACCTAGTCAGAAATCTAAAACCGAACACGCTCTGTTTGTTAAACTGATGCCCAAGACAGAACATGTTCTTTCTATTAAACTGATAACCGAACACGCTCTGTTTATTAAACTGATACCCAAGGCAGAACATGCTCTTTCTATTTAACTGATGACCCAAGACGACCCGCATAATCCATTTAATAGACAGGTCGGTTCAGTTCAATCATGTTACATAGGATAACTGGGTCTTAAACAGATTAAATAGGTTATAAATTTTTCAAATAGGTTTTGTACCCCTGTCATCATAACCCAATATTTAAACCGATCAAATTGGAATAGATAAATTAGGAATCTAAACTTGAGAAGTGGCCCATTTAATAATCTGGTTAGGTCCACTGGACATGTTATAATTAGGAATCATTTATGCCAAACGAAAATCCACTTATGTTGCATATGTTTTATGTTGGGATTCAAGTATTGAAAGATGATAGACAAAGTGAAAGCAAAAATCTTACTAACGATAGTATCAGAGATATAGAAAAATTACAGCAATCGTAAAAATACAAGAATTTAATATGATTTGGCCGAAGTCTATATCTACATAGGGATAAGAGTAAGAAGAAATTTTTACAGTAATAATAGTTTAGAGTACAAAAAATCTTTTCGAACATCATATCGGGAACACTCCTTTTAATACAAGAAAGAAAAATTCAAGATTAAACAATCCTCTAGTAAAATTCTCGATGAAATAATTCTAATCTGAGGTTAAGCAAATTTCTCCAATCGACGTTCTTCAATCTTCTTTACCTTAACAAAACATCCTCCATGATCTCTCTCTCTCTCTCTCTCTTTTTGTGGCCACATTTTTACATCCATGGACATCTCTTTTTATAGCATAAAAGTTAAAGTCCGGTTTGGACTCATTTTCTGCATCTACATTTTTTCAAACCACAAAAGAATTTCGTGCGTCGCTGGTTTTCGCAACACCACAAAAGTCTTCAATGCATCACTGGCCTTCTTTTTTTTCTTTTCCGTATGTTTTCGCATGCTACCCAGGCTCCACGCACCTCCAAGCTTTCACACGCCACATAAAAGGCTATGTGACGTCTTTTTTTTTCATTTAAAGTGTTGGGTCTCATATGAGGAGGGACCACACTAACAAATCTTCTCCTTCCAACTCATATAGAGGGTTCCATCAAACCTGCAATGCCCTTGCACTTTATCAGTTTTATTTTTGAAACTGAATTCGTTAACATATCAGAACTATTTTCTTCAGTGCCCACTTTTTTAAGCTTGAACTACTTCATCTTCAGTGCATCCCGAATCCAATGATATCTGATATCGATGTGTTTTGTCCTTGAATGAAATGCCAAATTTTTACTGAGATGGATCACACTTTAGCTATCATTGTAGACGACGTACATCTCTTACTCCCCACCAAGCTCCCCCAATAACTTCTTTAGCCACAGTATTTCTTTGCCGGTCTCCATTATGACGATGTATTCCGCCTCCGTCGATGACTGTGTGTCACACTTTTATAAATTCAATTACCACGACACTGCTCTTCTTGAGAATATCATTAGATAACCTGACGTAGATTTTTATATGTCTACATTTCTCACCATATCCGTATCTGTGTAAACCTGCAGCACAAGATCTCCACTGCCATAGCATAAACATGTCCCGAATATTCCTTTAAGATACCTCATTATCTACTTCTCTGCTTCCCAATGCTCCTGCCCAAAGTTTGAAAAAAATCAACTAACCACACCAATGGCATAAGTAATGTCAGGCCTGGTGCATACCATAGCATATATAAGACTCCCTACGGCAGAGTTACACAGAATCTAACTTATCTCCACTTGATCTTCTCACTTTTTGGACTTTACTCTTTAGTCAACTCAAAGTATCCTGCAAGTAGACTCACCACCGGCTTCACTCTGCTCATATCGAATTGATGCAGCATCTTCTCAACATAGGCCTTTTATGACAGCCACAGCTTCTTAGATCTCCTATCTCAGACGATTCTCATCTCCAAAATCGTTTTGTCCTGTCTCAAGTCTTTTTCATCGTGAACATCTGACCCAACTTCACCTTCAGATCATTGATTTTGGTAATGTCGTATCCCACAATCAGCATGTCATCAACATATAACAAAAGTATGATTAAATTATTGTCAGAAAATTTCTTCATGAATACACAATTATCGAAACTTGTTCTTTTATACTTGTTCTCCATTACGAAGGAATTGAACTTTTTGTACCTATCGCAGTGCTTCAGCCCATAAAGACTTTTTCTCAAGCGGCACATCAGATTTTTTTTGTCTTTAATTTTGAACCCTTCTGATTGCTCTATATATATTTCCTCCAAGTCACTACGAAGGAACATCATCTTTACATCAAGTTATTCCATCTTAAGGTCTAAACAGACAGCAAGATCAAAGACAACTTGAATAGATGTGAGCTTTACGACGAATAAGAAATTTTTTTAAAATCGATGCCCTTCCTATGACCAAAGTCTTTTACAACTAACCTCATCTTGTACCTTGATTGTGAACTATTCTCTTATGGCTTGAACATAAACACCTATTTATTTTTGAGTGCTTGCTTTCTCTTAGGCATCTTCACCAGCACATATATATTATTTTTCTGTAATGAATTCATCTTCTCCTTCATTGCCTTCATCCACTCGTTACTATGCTATTGCTCCATGGCTTTGGAGTAGGACTCAGGCTCCCTTGCATCTGTCAATAGCATGTAATCCTATGGTGGGTATCTTATGGATGACCTCTACTCTCTTGTAGATCTTCAGACCTCTTGTACAGATGGTTCAATTTGTGGCTCAGTCTGAACACCACCCATACTTTCTTCAGCCTCATGACTGTCATGTATACATCATCTGCAGTTGCTCCCCCATCATCAAGACTCCTCAGAAAAGTATCAGGGCACAAGTCTACAGGGCTGCTCGAGGTCGACTTCAACTTATTAGATTTCTCAAAGATGTCGATCGTTTGATCCTCTAAGAAAATAACATCATGACTGCATATGATCTTCTGCTCCATAAGATCCTACAACTGATAGCCGAACTCTCCATCCTCACCGTAGCGCAGAAATATGCATTGCTTCACCTTGTCATCTAGTTTGGACCTCTCATCCTTGAAAATATGCACGAATGCTCTACATCCAAATATTTTTAAATAATTGTAAGAAACATCTTTTCCTAATAATACTCTCTGCAGCGTATCACCCTCAAGAGCATAGAAAGAAAAAAGATTAATGATGTGGACCGTAGTCATTAATTCCTTTCCCCAAAATATCTTCGGTAGTTTGGCATGAGAGAGCATGCTCCTGATCCTTTCGTAGATTATCTTATTCATCCTCTCAGCAATCTCATTCTATTGTAGCATCTTAGGCACCGTCTTCTCCAATTTGATATCATTTTATTGATAGTATTTCTCGAAAGGACCCCTATATTCACCTCCGTTGTCCGTCCTTATGCATTTCAGCTTTCGTTTAGTCTCTCTTTCAATAGAAATATGAAATTACTTATATATCATGCACCTAGTCCTTCATTTTCAAAGCATATGTCCAAACTTTCTGCAAGTGATCATCAATAAAAATCATGAAGTAAGAGCATCTACCAAGGGTTTTATCACTCATAGAACAAATATCACTATTAACAAGATCTAATGCATCAATTTTTTTTTAAAGAAAAAATTTCGAAAAGAAACTCAGATTTTCTTATCCATCAAGCAGCTTTTGCATGTCTTCAATCCAGAACTATCAATATGAAGAGCATTCTTCTTGGCCAAAATTGACATCTCTTTTTGGCTCATATATCCCAATCAAACCGATGCCATAATTCTGAGGTAGAAGGTTCTTCTACTGCATTCACCTTCTCCTTATCAAGCTTGGCTTGCATGATATAGAGAGAGTCTTGCTTGATACCTCTGGCTGCTACTAGCAATTTCTTGATTAGCTTCTACTTGCCATCTCCAAACATGTTATAGTAGCTCTCTTCGTCTAATACCCCTATCGATAACAGATTCAGACGGATATTTGGTATATATCGAATATTCTTCAATACTAGCCTATACCCCAAGCTCGTAATCAACATAATGTCTTTGACGCCAATGATTTTTGATTCTCCATTATTCTTTATCTTACCGTCCCAAAACCATCAGAAAGATAAGATGAGAATAATTCCAGTCTCGTTGTAACATGATATGAAGTGGCTGAATCGATCATCCATGTAGAGTTTTGGCTAGTAGTACCCACAAGATCATCATCTATTGTACCACAGATAATGATCATCTCTCCACCCATAGATACGGCTATTGTCTCATTATCCGACCTAAAGTCATTGCATGATTTATTTTTTGATTTTTTCTTCTTCAGTAATTGGTAGTCTTTCTTAAAATGATCCCTTTGCTGTAGTTGTAACATCTGCTACTTTGAGACTTGGATCTTCCTCGTGATTTAGTGTGGCTATCATCCAAGTTAGATTGAGAGTCCCTATGCTTGCTTCTTCCTTTTCTTTCCGTGACGAGAGCCTTATTATAGCTCAAGACCCCTTGCTCCTTCCTCCTAGCCTCCTCGTTAAGCATATAGTCTTTCACTATTGCCAAGGCTATCGAATCCTCCAGTGAAGAATTGCTTAGAGACACCGTCAGAGCCTCCCAACTATTGGGCAAAGAACTCAACAACAGTAGGGCTTGGAGCTCCTCATTTAACACCATCTTCATCATGGTGAGTTGGTTCACCATATTTTGAAAGTTGCTTAGATGCTCCACCATGGAAGCTCCCTCTTTATATTTCATGTTTACCAGTTTGTGAATTAAAAATATCTTGTTCGCACCGTCTTTCTCTTGTATAGGCTTTTTAGTTTCAACTAGAGGCTATGGGCATTAACCTCCATTGAAATATGATGGAAGATGCTATCATCAATCTATTACCAGATGAGCCCAATAGTTTTGTGATTTAATCTCTTTCATTCTTTGTCTGACATTTTATCAGACTGAGCAATAACTCTCTTAATTGTATCATGAAAATCTTTGTAGTAAAGGAGGTCTTCCATGCGAGACTTCCAAATCGAGTAGTTGGTTGACGTCAGCTTGATCATAGTGCCCGACAAAGATTGATCCTCCATCTATTAGCATCTCAATTCCTTCTTCAATACTCTGAATTCGATAGAATCTGGCTCTAATACCACTTATTGAGATTCAAGGCATAGAGAAATCACAACAATCGTAAGAATATCAGAATTTAATGCGGTTCAATTGAAGCCTACGTCTACACAGGGACTAAAGTAAGAAGGAGCTTCCACTATAATAATAGTTTAGAGTACAAAAAATTTTTTTGGACACCACACCGAGAACACCGCTTCTAATACAAGAAAAAAAAATCTAAGATTAAACAAACCTTCAGTAGAACCTTCGATGGAATAACTCTAATCCGAGATGGAGCGAACTCCTCTGATCGACGTTCTCCAATCTTCTTTACTTGAGCGAAGCATCCTCCAAGCCTCTCTTCTTCTCTCTCTATCTCCTTTTGATCACTCACAATGTCTTTCTTTTTTTCTGTGGTCACATTTTGACATCTACAGACTCACCTTTTTATAGCACAAAAGTTAGAGTCCATTTTGGACTCATTTTTTGTGTCTATATTTTTCCAAGTCACAAAAGGATTCCACATGTCACTAGTTTTTATAACACCACAAAGCCTTCTATGCATTACTGACCTTTTTTTTCTTCTCTGCATGTTTCCACGCACTACCCAGTCTCCACGTACCTCTTGGATTTCACACGCTACAAGAAAGGCTACATGAAACCTATTTTTATTTAAAGTGGTGGGTCTTACATAAGGAGGGACCATACCAACATTGCAGGATGTGTTAGTGGCTCAGTCATAAATTGCCATCTCTACATGCTAGTTGTGGATAGGTTAGTCCAGATTAAGCAAGTTAATTTTCTCCTATCTTTTTATCCTGGTATAAATTACATCATTATTGGGAAGGATCCCTTACGAGTGCGGAATACGGATCCCCCACCTAAGATCACTAACCCAAGTGACGATATCGATACCGCAATAGATAAAAAAAAAAAATAAAAAAAAGATATAATCAAATATGTGGATCAGCCTAAGATTTATTTTTATAGGACATGCAAGCTTTACTATGAAAAAAAATAAGTAAAGGAGGAGATCACATCCTCTCAACTTTCATACATCAATTTCTCTCAATAAGAAGCATAACGCCTTGCAAAAGCTCTCACAAAATCCTCCAAGAAGACTCTTTCACAGATCTACCGTATCAGAATCCTCTGATATCTCTGGATGCTTCCTACGATGCTCTCGACCATAGATTCTCTACTCTCGAGTACTCCACCTCTATAAGCCATCAGGCCCTTTTAAAGACCAAAAATGCCGCATACAATAGTCCTAAACCTCATCCAAAATGCACAAAGACTTTTGCCAGAACTCTGAAACATTCTTGACCGTCCGATCAAGCTCGCATATGATCCTGACCATTCGATCACACAAAAACATTCCTAGACTGTGCGTGAACCGCACGATCGATCCATGCATCGTGCGTGGACTGCACGTGGACCACATGTGGTCCGCATGCCTAGCCTCCCTGCACCATGCGGTAGACTGCACGGGCACGCCTGGGCCACGTGCGCATGCCTGCGGGCCTGCGCAATGCGGGCCTTCATGTCTGTCGAGCTTATTCGTCTTGGACCTACATCCATAGGCTTCTCTGTGTCTGGGCTTCGCTATAGTAGGTCGAATTCAAGGTACTAAAATCTCAACAATGTCCACCTCGACTCGACATTCGACCTCCATCTAACTTTAAGAGCTTTTTGGATGATCTCTTCCCCATATTTTGAGACAAACATCTGGCTGCTCAAGGATGTGCAAACATGAGAGTCGAACTAGATCACATGATCCCATCTCCTTCATGTGCTATGACCTGTCTGACCTGAGACCTGCTCGGGGTAGCCTCCTGCGACAATAGGAACTCCACCCTGCGACGTCATCTGTCATCTTCTTGAGTCTCTCGTCTCATACCCAATCTACCTACACCTAAAGCTCCATCTTGCTCTGAGCTCCTACTGGCTCCTGAAGCTCCACCTCACGCTGAGCTCCCTGCCAAAAGATAATGTCCTCCATACCTCTTCCTATTCATCACAATCCTACTACCATGTAGAATCTTCAAAATTCCATCATCAGTTCTCCACCTATAGCTGCTTGGATCTAGTCTGCTCAGTAGAATTAGATTATTCTTGAAGCTGGGTATATATCGAGCCTCACCTAACTTTCTCACTGCTCCATCATGTGTCTACAAGCTGACCGTCCCAATATGTTTGATCGCACAGCTCGATTCATCCAGCAAATAAATAGTGTTCTCACTACTCTCTAGAGAGTCAAACATCTCTTCTCTGTAACATACATGATGTGAACATGCCGAATCTAAAATTCACTGAAGGAAAAAAGTAGATATCTCATCTGAGACCATAAGCACATTATCGGTCTCATCACTGTCGCTACTATGGACCGCCACCGCAATAGCCTCATTCGATCTCTGAGCTGTGGATAATTTTTGACTTGATATCCTAACTCATCACATTGGTAATACCTGTTCTTGCTATAGTCCCTTGGCTCGGACTTGGACCATCCATCTTACGATTTTTTGTCTCTTCGTCTTCTGCCGCCACCATCTCCAGTCACCATCAGAGCCAAATTACCACCTGAACTCAAGGCACAGTTCTTCCATCTGAGAACTTCGTTCTGGAGAAGTACAGAAGTAACTCATCCATCTTGATGGTGCTCTTTCCTACTAGAAAAGCAGTCACCAAGGACTCAAAAGAAGGAGAAAGCGATGATAGCAAGACCAACACCCTGATCTTCTTCTCAACCTTCTCATCAATGCTGAGGAGATCAATGAGAATCTTCTGAAAGTTGTTGAGATGCTCCTGCACGCTCTGGCCCTCGCTCATCCACAGCTGGTAGAACTGCTTTCAAAGGAATAGAGTGTTGGTGAGTGACTTCGCCATGTACATCTCCTCAAGCTTCGTCCATATTACGGTCAAGAAAATTTTGCTAAGCATATGAATCACCACATCATTTATCAAGTACAAATGGATTATACTTACCACCTGCATCAGGAGCTACCTCCAATCTTTCTCCTCCATGATAGTCGAATTCTCTTCATATAAGAGAGCATCAATCTATCCTTATTGGATGAGCACATCCTTCACCTTCGTTGTCGTAGAGAAAAATTACTCTTCCCATCATACCGATTGATCTCCACCTTGATTGAGCCTGTTTTCTTCATCTTCTTTAACCTCGATCAATATTGCCACAACTTAGATAACCACGTGCTCTGATACCACTTATTGGAAAGGATCCCTTATGAGTGCAGAATATGGATTTTTCGCTCAAGATTGTTAGCCCTAGTGACGATGTCGATATCGCGATAGGAAGAAAGAAGAAATAAAAAAAGAATATAATCAAATATATAGATCAGCCTAAAGCTTATCTCCACAGAACGTGCAAGTTTCACTATGAAAAAAATAAGTATAGGAGGAGATCACACTCTCTAAACTCTCATACATCAATTTCTCTTAAGAAGAAGCATAACTCCTTACAAAAGCTCTCACAAAATCTTTCAAGGAGACTCTCTCAAAGGCTTGCCGTATTAGGGTCCTTTGACATCCTTGGATGCTTCTTGCAATGCTCTCGACCACAGATCCTCTACTCTCAGATGCTCCACCTCCACAAGCCCTCAGGCCCTTTTAAAGACCAAAAATGCCGCGAACAAAAGTCCTAAACCTCATCCAAAATACACAACGATTTCGACCAAGCCCGCATATGATCCTGACCGTTCCATTGTGCAAAAACATCCTTGGACCACGCATGAACCGTGCAGTCGGTCCATGCACCACACGTGGATCGTGCATGGTCCATGCGCCTAGCCTCTTTGCACCATGTGGTAGACCGCGTGGTGGACCACATGGGCGCGCCTGGGTCATGCATCCCGCACTTGGGCTGCACGCGCTCGCTGCAGGCCTGCACGCCGTGGACCTGTGCACTACGGACCTTTGCGTTTGTCGGGCTTGTCCGTCTTGGGTCTACATTTGTGGACTTCTCTATGTCGAGGCTTCGCTATAGTAGATCGAATTCGAGGTGCCAAAATTCCAACAATCATCATGTAAGTGCTGACCATCTTTCGGTGCTATTTTGTTAACTAATTAACTAGTTAAAGCTAATGGGTTCATATTATATTTTTCATATGAAAGAATTATGGATCTTCTTTCACGACGTCAACTAGATCATGTCTCTCACAGATCTCCAAGCACTTTGAATTTTTCTTTCATCCTTTTGCATAGATCCAAAAGCGGCGTTGATGTCATGAAAGAATCATTTGAAAGGTACAACCCAAACCCAAAGTTAACTGGTCAAAGTTAATCAATTTTTCTATCATATTTTCTTAAGTTGTTAGTTAATTATTTGCTATATTTTATCTTTTGGGATGTGATCATTTATCGGCACTACCTAGAAATGATAATAGGGCTGAAAATAGAGTGGATATTATTCAACCATTTTGGATTTGGATTTGGATTTTTAGTTTTTCTTATGACACCTCAGTTGGCTAACAATAACCGACAATAATTTACTTTGTTAAATAATCAACATTTATTATACTTTTCAAAATTTGTTCATGTTATAAAGTATACGCATTTGAAATGTATTATGATATGTCAAATTTTAATAATTATTTCCTTTCATAAAGTTCAATATTTTTTCTTTTGATAAAAAACAAATATGAATAACTTCATTTCTTTTGTATGATATTTTCAAAATCATTTTATTAAGATATTTGAAAATATAAGCAAATTTAACATATCCTATGTTTGAATATAATTTTATTTCTTACAAGTTTTTCCAAATATAATAAGTATTTTTTTTATTTATGCTGTGACTAAAAAGTTATCAATGGTATTTAGTATATAACTATTTAATATTCTATACTATATATTTTATTTTAAATAATTTATAATTTTAGTATGAAATCTAATTAAATCAACGATTTAGATCCTTGGCCAAGTCGATATCTGTGCAAGTTTAAAAACTGCACCTTAGGTCATTACCTAATTATTATGCATTGTGTGCAATCTTGATAGTAGATTGCATCCCATTCTTTATGGTTATATCATTTAGGGAGTGCTTAGTATAAGATAATCTATCTAAGATCAAGGGTGATTTAGATGAAGGTGATGAGCTCACAGTATTTGGTTGCATCCTAATGATCAAATGTGATAGTGATCCTAGATCAATCTTGCTTCTTAAAGCACAATCCAACTCAATGATAAGAAATCCATCCTTAAGGATGGATATCTAAGATCATCCCATGTAATAATCTTGGGATAAAGTTTTAGGATATTGTTGCCTCTTGATCCAGTAGTTGAGTATTGGCTCTTGCTAAAACAAGGATCCAGAACAAATATGGATCTAGAACAAACACAAAAACATATAATAACAAGGAAGAGATACTAGAACAAAAATTTAGGAGAGCATTAAAACAAAATCATTCAAAAAATATTAAAAGTCAGCAGCCGTACTTGGCTCTTGCTCTTAAACAAATAAGAACATCTCTCCCTTTTTGTGGTGTCTTCACCAAAGGCCTCCCTCTCTCCATAAAAATAACTTATATGCTCCATATTTCAAAGAAGCCACACAACCAAAGTTTTCCAGCAACGCTCTCTTTATTTGACCGTTAGACAAACACCTAACAAGACACTCCTAACCAATTAGTCAGGCAATTACATTCTTATTTCATGAGCATCGATGAAGTTTTTGTTTTAAACTCTCAGCTAAAATCTTGGACTGCTCCTCCTTAAACCTCTCGATCGACTGCTCCCTGCTTCTGGCAAGCTCCTATTAAACATCGATGCTTCTATGCAACATGATAAAATTGGGATTGTGTTTATTGTAAGAGATGCTTATGGCTTCCTCTTACTTGCTCAATGCGAATGTCTCTCTTACCACTTTGTGCCCCATGCTGAATTCTTGGCAGCTTGGATGGGCATAAAAACTGCCACTCATTTTTTCTCAAACAAGAAATTCTTATTGAAAGGAGATTTTTTAACGGTAATTCACTGGATTACCCACTTTTCTTCATATAAGATTACTGATCTCCCAATTTTTAAGGACATTATAGCCCTAAAAAATATTCTCCCAGCTTGTTCCATTTCTCATATCAAAAAAGAACAAAACCAAGCTGCAGACTGGCTTTCTAAATATGCTCTAGCTAGTGGTTTTTGCTTGGCCTTGGGAGATTTGATACCATCTCATTTGGCACAAATTTCACAACATGATAAACTTCAAAATGTTCATTTCATCTTATAGGACTATAAACATGCACCTTTTTACCTGTAGATAAGTTGTTCTCTTCAAAAAGTAGGTTTGTATCATGGTACGCAATATGGCACACCATAATGGGGTTGGCAATGGCCATCCTTGGGTCTTTAATCGGATAATATTGACATTATATTCTATTTTCACTCAAAGTATCTTCATGACTTATCATTTACTGGGAAGATCGTTATGCTCAACGATCTATAATTTCTATATTATGATGACTAGGAGGCTCTTACTCTTTCAAGATTCACCCAGCTGTGATTATTCCTCTATTGTTACACTCATGCATGAAAAGATAAGAATTAACTTGCCTTTCTTCCAGCTTATCATTAAAATTACTGTTATTTTCTTTCAAGACAAATAGTCATCAAGTAAATACTCTTCGCTCAGCCATTTCAAGACAGATTCAATGATAATGATGCAACCTCCTCTTCATGTCTTGGTTTTCTAGTGGAATCAGCTTAATATACTACTAACTCAACCTCTTTTTCTTTGCCCTTCTAGTATTTATATCTTAAAACAGGTCTCTCAGGACCATTGCTGCAGCACTACATCCATATTCAACTGTTACAAGTTCAGCAGCTTGTTTGTCAAGATGCTTGATTTCTCCTTAGATACCCTCAATGGCATAGTGCTATATCAAAATATCAAATTCTGCCAGACTATTTACTGTTCTCCACATTGTCATTCCATCTATCTCTATAAGCTTTTGCCCGCAGGAAAAGATAGCAAATATCTCTCTGGCCAAGTTTCAGACCTCATATTCTATACTATCCAAAGCTGAGCAGATTACCGAAGGTCCTTCAGAACTCAACTGGTATATATGCTTAAGGAGAATTTACTGTTTCACTTCTCTCGCTGGTGCTTATGCAAAGATTTCAAAGTAGGTAGCCACAAAGGTTTCAAACAATTACAAATCAGCTAGTTTGGGGCTCTATAAATTATACCTTTCCTTACTGTTTCCCTCTCATTATTTTATAATAGTTTACTCACATCCAGATCGTTCATATGACATGATGCTCCTTTTGGCTTTGTTTGTAAATCCATATTTAGGCCTTGTTTCTTTTACTCTAATATAATCTCCAGTCCACTTTACCAAAAAAAAAAAACACACCTAACAAGACAAAAAAAAAACTTTTGTTCTTATTCCAGACCAAGTAAATCACCTCAACTTTATATATAATTATCCTCTCTCCACTGGAAGATGAAAACTATTCCACTCAATTTTTATTCTATTGAACCTAGGACTTAATATAACTAACATAGATGGACATCATATTTAGTTAAGAAAGAAATCATATTTAGTTAAGAAAGAAAAGTAATCCATACCTGAATATTCACAATGACTCCAATATACAAAATTACTTGTATCTTAGGCCATAATCTATTAGGTGATATAGCATTGCTATTGATTACCAATTGTATTATTATCCTAAGTTGATTTTAATTTTGAGTAAACAAAATGTTTATCATGTCTTAGGCTTGCAGAACCCTTGATGTTAACATAAATAAGAAAACTAGTTTATAGTTAGGTAATGGGTAAAATCTACTACAATTGTAACAATATTTTACAGCGATGTTGGGGTGCCTTATGTATTGCATCAATTTCTTAAATGACGCTCGGGAAGAGATGAAATTCATATGCTTGTGAGATCTTGTTCACTCTCTCTAGCCTGTCATTGAGATAGATATTATGACTAACTCTAAATTATTTATTGAGACAAAAAGAAAATAGCGAAGGGTACAAGCAACTCTAAATTGGATTAGGAATTGCATCTCAAATGTAATCTATATTTGAACCAAATCAAAAAATAGAAGGTTAATTAATTCCAACTTCACTTAATTGTCTTTTTTAAAATTTTACTAACAATTTAGCACATGCAGTTCATCTCTACAAAAAAAATAAAAATAAAATAGGAACCCAATCATGAGCCAATGAATTGATAAATTTCATGCAATATAGATAAATAATAATTTGTGATAAAGTAGAAAATAAAAATAGAAAAAAATTGTAAAACAAAACTACGGTTAATGGATCAAATAGGTGGCATAAACAAGCATCATTTGAAAATGGGTAATTAGAAAATAAGAGTACAATTTTTTATGAAATCCCTGAAAAAATAGAAAAAAGAGAAACAATATAGTAAATTAGATATTAAAATATAAAAAAGTAAATACAATAGTTGGGCCTAGTAATGCATGATCAAAGAAGAATTAGTAAACAAAATAAAAATATTATAAATAATTGAAATATATCAAATAAAAATAAAAGAATGAGGAATAAAATAAATTGAATATATAAAGTAAATTTAAAAGTAAATTAGCTACAAAAAAATAGATAGCATAATTTCTTGAAAAATTAAATAAGAAATTGAATTAAAGAACAAAAGCAACTCAGATTAAAATAATGAAAATAGAGAAAATGAATTAAAAAATATAAGATTATAAGACATGCACGTGTAATGCATGCACAAGAATGAGCTAATAAGAAACAAGAACATAAAATTATTAGTCATTGTGGTAAATTAAATACCAAAAGTTGAAGGGAATGCAAAAAATAAAAACATAATAATTGAAAGTATGGGAGAAATTTTTAAGTCAAGCTCCTCGGGCAAAGACTTACTGGAGTGTTGGATGATGCTCATCATTTCTTCATTGCCTACCCCCATTCCAAATAAGTATGAGGTCTTGTAAATGAACTTTTGTCTACCTCTTATAACCAAGAGTCTTTAGAGATTTTCTTGATTGATGTTAATTTTAATGGGGATGTCTGATCAGGATATTATCTTCACAGGACCTTTTCAATACCACGCGTCGTAACAGGAAGAAAGAAGAAATAAAACAGAAACAATCAAATACATGGATCAGCCAAAAGGTTCGCCTCCATGGGACATACAAGCTTCACTATGAAAAAGAAAAAATTATAAGAGGAGATCACACTCTCAATCCTTGTACACCCAATCTCTCCCTCACAAGAAGTTTTCTCTCACAAAAACTCTCTCTCTAGAAAGATCTTCTGGAACTCCTAAAGCGACCGCTGTTCGCTGCTTGATAGTCTACCTGAAGCATCCTGCTCCTGCTCTCTGTTGGCGCCTCTCAGTCTACTGCTGCGGTCCTCTATCGAAGAACCAAAGCCACTAGTTTCTATTGCCACAGGGTGAGTTTATAGGCCTCAGAACCCAAATCAGATCGGAAACCGACTTTTGTTTGCATCAAATTGCCTCTCCAGCCGCCAGATCAAGACCGGCTCCCGTCTTAACCATCTGATCGCTCAACATGAGTTCGCGGTCCATGAAAATCTCTATAGACCATGAGAAATCAGCTCGAAATGCCCCTCGGTCCATGGTGGACCGCATGAAACCAAGGGAAAATGCCTGCCTAATCCACATGGGTCCCCATAGACCTTCGATCCATGCACTGTGCGTGGACTGCATGGGAAAATCGTGCGGGCCGCGCCTGCGCACGGGCTCGCCTGTGCCTGGGCTGCGCCCGCATGCGCACCTGCCTGGGCTTGGGCCATGCACCGCACACACCCGCACGTCTGTGCGCTGGGCTATGTGCCACCGTGTGTGCCTGCTCCGTTGGCCTATCATCGGTCACCGCTAGCCTCCATCACTCTGTAAGTCGTGCCATCTTCTATCGAGCATGTCTCTTTTATTCAATCTCTATTTGGACTGATTTTAGACTTGTTGGACTCCGTTCGTCATCGTGGATCTCACTGTGGGTTCAGTATGGATCGAATCTCGAGACATCAAATCTTAACAATCTTCATTTTAACTCGATATTTGACCTCATCCTAACTCTGAGAGCTTCTGAATCTCCTTGTCCCCATGTCTTGGGGCCATCACCTGCTGATCATGGATGGACAGACATGGGAGTCGAGCCAGATCGCTCGATCCCATCTCCATCGTATGCTGTGCTCCTCCTGACCTGAGACCTACTCGGGGTATTATCCTGCGGCAATAGAAATTTCACCTTGCGATGTCGCCTCTTATCCTCTCGAGTCTCGCATCTCGTATTCGATCCACCTTCACTTGGAGCTCCACCTCGCACTGGGCTCTCCAGCAGATAGTAATATCCTTTCGTCCTCTTCTTTCTCTCCAGAATAATCCTATCACCACGCAATACTTTCAGGATTTCTCCACCAGCTACCATCCCGTAGCCTCTTGAATTCAGTCTGCTCAGTGAGATTGGATTCTGTCTGAAATCGGATATGTATCGGACCTCCCTTAATTTTCTCACTGCACCATCATGTATCCTCCAGCTGACCGTCTCGATGCCTCTGATCGCACAGTTCGATCCATCCGACAGACAAACAATACTCTCACTGCTCTCCAGAGAGTCGAACTGCTCTCTACAACATACATGATAGATGCATGCAGAATCTAAAATCCACTGTTGAAAAAAAATAGATACCTCATCAGATATCTTCAAGACATTACCCTCTAACTTGCTACTGGTCGTTGCTGTAGTAGCCCTCATCTGATCTCTGAGTTGAGAGCAATCTTTGGCTAGATGCCCCAACTCATCACACCGATAACATCTGATCTTACTCAAGTCCCTCATTCTGAACTTGGACCGCCCTCGTCGCAATCTCCTATCGCTCCGTCTATCACCTCCTACTCCTTTCAAAATCACTAAAACTGAGCTGCTATCTGAGCTCGAAGCTGGGTTCTCCCACCTGAGAATCTTGTTCTGAAGAATCACCACAATGACCTTGTCTATCTTGATGGTGCTCTTTTTCACTAGAAGAGCAGTCACCAAAGACTCATACGAAGGAGAAAGCGATGCTAGCAAGACCAGCACTCTGGTCTTCTCCTCAATTTTCTCGTCAATGCTGAGGAGGTCGATGATGATCTTCTGAAAGTGATTGAGATGCTCCTGCATGCTGTCCCTCAGTCATCCGCAGCTGGTAGAACTGCCTCCAGAGAAAGAGGGTATTGGTGAGAGACTTCACCATATACAACTCCTCGAGCTTCGATCACAGCACCGTTGGAGAAATCTTGCTAAGTACGTGGTTCACCACTTCATCCGTTAGGTACAAACAGATTGTACTTACTGTCTGCATCTGGAATCGCCTCTAATCTTGCACCTTCATGATAGTCAGCTTCTCCTTGCACAAGAGAGTATCGATCAATCCTTGCTGGATGAGCACATCCTTTAGCCTTGCTCGCCACAAGGAGAAATTGCTCTCTCCATCAACTCTGTTGATTTTCATCTTGATTTAGCTTGTTTTCTCTATTTTCAATCTTGCTCACCGCCGCCGCAATCTGCGTCCTGGTATCACCTTGCTCTGATACCACTTATTGGAGATATCTGGCCAGAACACCATCTCTACAGAAAGAAAAAAAAAATAGAAACAATCAAATACGTGGATCAGCCAAAAAATTCATCTCCACGGGACATGCAAGTTTCACTATGAAAAAAAAAATTATAAGAGAAGATCACATCCTCAACTGTTGTACACCCAATCTCTCCCTCACAAGAAACTCTCACACACAAAAACTCTCTTTAGAAAGACCCTCTTGAACCTCTGAAGCGACCGCTGTCTGATAGTTTGCTTGAAGCACCTTGCTTCTGCTCTTTGTCGGTGCATCTCGATCTGCTGCTGCGGTCCTCTATCGAACAACCAAAGCCACCAGTCTTTGTTGCCACAGAGTGAGTTTATAGATCTCGAAACCCAAATCGGATCAGAAACTGACTCCTATTTACGTCAAACTGCCTCTCTA
Organism: Elaeis guineensis; assembly: GCF_000442705.2. NCBI lineage: Eukaryota > Viridiplantae > Streptophyta > Magnoliopsida > Arecales > Arecaceae > Elaeis > Elaeis guineensis. The sequence goes on along the minus strand of NC_026004.2, from coordinate 24,658,244 downwards.
GCAGTCAAATCAAGATCAGTTCCCATCTTAACTATCTGATCATGCAACATGAGTCTCTGATCCACGAAAATAGCTGTAAACTGTGAGAAACCAGTCCAAAATACCCTTCGATCCATGGTGGACCATATGAAACAAAGGAAAAATGCTCGTTCGGTCTACACAGGTCCCCATGGATCGCCAGTCCACGCACCGTGCATGGACCGCATGGGAAAATCACATGGGCTGCACCTGGGCCTGGTCCGTGCCCACGCGCGCGTGCGCCCAAGCCTGGGCCGAGCACCGCACGTGCCCGTGTGTTTGCGCACTGGGCCGCATGCTTGCAACTGTCCTGCACGCCGCCGCGCTCGCTCGCTTCACCAGTCTACCACCGGTCTCCATCGCTCCGTAAGTCGTGTCATCTTCTATCAAACGTATCTCCTTCATCCAATCTCCATTTAGACTGATCTTGGACTCGTTGGACTCCGTTCGTCGTCGCGGATCTCATTGTGGGCTCAGTGTGGATCGAATCTTGAGACATCAAATCCTAACAATTTAGGAGATCTTTTTTTTGTTATATGGCTGGGACGATTCAAAAGGTGAAAAACATTCAACTTTTTCAGAGCTTCCTTGTTCCCTATGCCGAGTCATTCGCTTAGCTATAGTAAAGAGTATACTACCAGTAGTGCCCATTGCAACTCCTTGCCAAACCTGTGGTGTCTCCACGACCACGAGCTCTAATATTTATTCCCTATTCTTGTTAGATGAGTGCTCCCCCTCCCCCACTCCAACTTAAGTATTTATATATGCGTTTTGCTGCTAATATTATTATTAATAATTATTTTGGTGGAAATATTGCTGCTGGAATTACTCCCCTTCATATGCTCTCTCTCTTGTTGCTGAGCTTAGAGGGGTGTGGGAATGAAGGCAATGTGTTTCTCCCAATTACCAATGCTCAAGAATCACACTTCACGGGAATCAACTACTATTGATTCTTGGATTTTTCTCTTCCATACTAAATTGCATCAAATAGTTATTATTTGTTTTTTATCAAAAAAATATTTATTATTTGATATTTGTATCTAAAAACCCAGGCATTTAAATGAACAGGCTCAAGAGTATATAAGAATCATAAGAGTCTTTAAATGAACAGGCTCAACAGATCTTGTCCTTATCTGGCAAATCATCTCCTACTCGTCCAAAGTCCAATAAAAATATGCATATTAGCTAGTAGGAGAGGGTGCATTGCAATGACCTATGTATACTAGGTATGTATATTTTCCTCCTATTCTTGTAGATCTGGCTTCAGTGAATGCTATTGGTTGTTCTTATTCCAAGGGGGTCTTGGGAACCCCTTTGTTCTATTAAAGAAATTTTATGATAAAATATTTATAGCAAATGAAGTAATCAACTAAAAAAATTAAATTTCAATCAAAATTTAAATATATTTAAAATATTAAAAAATGTATGGGAAGATGGAGGAGAGATGGATGTTAAGGATTGATGGTGATAGATTAAGTAGACAGTGGGGAATTGTGTGTGTGCGTGCCCGCACGTATGCATGTGTGTGTGTGTGAGAGAGAGAGAGAGAGAGAGAGAGGGTGGGGGGAGGGCGCCAAGAGGAGGGGCCATGTTTAGTGGAGAGATAAATTGACATTAGCTATATTGAGTAAATAATAATTTGATTTAAATTTTAATATTTTAGATTAAATTTGATGGTTAAGTTCTGCCTATATATTTCATTTTACAAAATATGTTTATTCATGAATGTAGCAATTAGTACCATCCTATATATTGTTCGATCAAGGACTTATGGCTCTGTATATGAGATATTGTCCGTCTTGCTCATCCTCTTTAGGGTCTATTCTTTTGTGGATAAATATCATAAAAAAGTTGGTCAACTTTCTCATTAGCCAATTTACTCATGTTCTCGTACTTTTTAAGATGGATAAGTTACTTTATCATGGATAGTATTTAGCCATGAAATGAAAAAAAATATTAGCCATCTAGGGGATTGCTAAATCATTTTTTCATAAACCAAAAAAATAATCTTTTTAATTCATTCCTAATATATCCTTGACTTTATAATAATAATATAATATAATGATATATTATAATATAATATATCATTATATAATATAATATAATATATTATATTATTATATAATAATATATATTATATTATATTATTATATAATAATATATATTATATTATATTAATATAAGATCTTAACATAATATATTATAATATACTATAATATATTATAATAATAATATATAATAATATAATAATATATTATATTATTATATATAATAATATCTATATAATAATATAATAATAAGATAATATTATAATAATATATATAATAATATAATATATTATATTATTATATATAATAATATTGTATAAATATATAATAATAAAATAAAATATTAATATATTGTGATATATTATAATATAATAATATGAAAATATAATATATTATAATATATAATAATAATATTATAATATGATATATTATAATATAATATATCATATATATACTATTATATATAATAATATTTATATAATAAAGAGTATTATGAAAAATATAGATAGATCTTAACAACTTATCCAGAAAATTAGTAATGTAAAAAAATATGAGTAATAAATTCTTAAGTCATTTTTCAATATATAAAAGATTATGGATAAATTATTTTTCTGTCTAAATATTACTTAAAAAATATTTATCTAGAAAAATATAGATTTTTAGATAAATTTTTTATCCTTAAAAGAACAAGCTCTTATTTTTACCGTAGCCTCCTAGTTAAGGGGAGTCTATGTGATCCCATAGTTGCAAAAGTGGTCTCTTTTCTAGTGCATCACTGTTGTAGCGAAGTTAAGGAGGAGTCTGTGTGACCCCACTGTCGCAAAAGTAATCTTTTTCCTGGTGCGTCATTGTTGTAGCGAAGGATTCATGATTCGGTATGTGAGGTATTGTCCGCTTTAAATCATGGACCTCATCATTTTTTTCTTCTAAATTCTAATCCAAAAAATACTTCATATGGGGTGGATAATCCCTTTCTATATAAGTTAGAGTCTCCTCTGACTTACAATCATTATAGATTAATGATGTCTTCCCTCCTACGTCACAACACATATGTATATTTGTTTGTAGTTAAAATATATAGAGAAAAAGTAGTTCATATCTACTTGAGGAATTTAAATATTGGATTTTAAAATTATAAATTTAAGTCGTTGCATTTGATAAAAAATATTTAAAATATTAATTCACAAAAAAAATCATAGATTTTATATGCCCAAAATCAATATACTATAAATGCTCCTATATAATAAAAATTATATATACGTATATAAGAATTTTTAATTTATCACCTATCACCTTTTTGTTATCTATTCCTTGGAGAAGCAACCGATCGTTCAACATATTTGAAACAAACAAGCCAAGAAAACCTTGTGCTTTACAAACCAATCAAACCTTGTGTTTACCCTGCACAGCTACTAAAGCCATTCACCGCAACAAAAAGATAATATCATGGGCTTGCGTGACGCCTCTTTAACAATAACAGCCCTCACCATTTCCATATTAACCATTTCCTCCCTGCTTCCCCTCTTTCTTCTCGTGCTCTCCTCCACGCGGCAATTCCGGCCATTCCAGCCGTCCACGAGGCTCGGCTCTCTTCCCCTCTCCTCCCCTTCTCATCTGCTTCCCTCACGATTCTAAAACCCTAATCCTTCTTGCCCCCTCCTCCTCCGTCTATACCAAAATCTAGGGTTTCTACCTCGATTTTCCACTTTTCCCCAAATCTAGGGGATTCTGCCATCGATTCGGTGATTTTCTTCGTTTTTCTCTTTTTTCTGAGCATATTTTGCTCTCTTTCTTTTGAATCGGCTGCTTAAGTGACCTAAGGTTCCAAATTTTTTGATTTTGTTTCGATTTAATAGCATGGCGGAGCGAGGGGATTGAGGTTCGACGAAGGGTAGCGAGGACTGAAAGGGGGGGAAAATATGTACAGGGACCGAGGAGTGAGTGGGTCGAAGCTGGAGGTTGGGACCCTCGACCGGAAGCGGATCAATGATGCCCTAGACAAGAACCTGGAGAAATCGTCGCCGTCGACTTCCAGGGGTTTGAACGGGAGGGAGAAGGAGAGGCTTTCCGTGCCGTCCACCTCTGCGGGAAAGCAGCCGGACCACCACAGGAACCAGCGCTCTGCCCCTCTTTCCAATGGTTGCCTTATTTTCCCTCTAGTCTCCTGGAGATCTTTTGATTTTAATCCATATTTATGCATGCGAGGCTTTCAGACAGAAAAATTGGAACTTTAAAAGAAAATAATTTGTGTATCAGCCAAAAGGGGCCTCTAGATGAAGTTCTTCCCTATTTACAGTTTGATTGGATGGTTTCTCCACACAAGTGAGAGTAACATATATTCTCGTGCTAATTTCTGATTTATTTGGCTGCCGTACATTGTATTGTATAGTGCAAGGAAGAAGTCTAGGTCATAAATTTTTAATGTAGTTCACAAACAAGAACTTCTTCAAGGTTAATATTCTTATCCATTAACGCAAACTTGAATGCCTTCTGTTTTTTAAGAATATCTTTCAGGATCTGGGCATAATTTAGGTTCATCAAAGACGAGGATCAGAACTTCACTTGTTGCATAAATTTAGATTGCTTTTAGTGTAATTTATGAGAAAAATGTAAAGAAGAATAAATAGAGAAAAAACACTTTTTTTGGTTTATTTGTTATAGAAGATTTGTGCAGCAGAATGAATTTATAAGTTTTGGATGCCCATGATTTACCAAGACATTTCTTTCTATTGTCTGTGATAATTCAAGTGTGCTTATTTTTCAGTTACATGCATAATTTATAACACATAGATATTACTTTTGAAGCTGCCACAACATTGTTCTGACCAAAGTTTTTAATCCCATGGGACAAAGGTGTCCCAGTTTCTCCATGGAATGGGTCGTCTCGCTGTCTTGTCCCGTCCCGACAACCATCCTAGTCATGCATCCTAGTGGATATCCTCCATCTTTCTCTCCTTTTTTTTTCTTTCTTTTTTTTTCCTTCTTTTCTTTTTTTTTCTCTATCTTTTTTTTTTGTCTCTTTTTTCTTTCTTTTTCATCTTTCTTCCTTTTTTTTTTTCATTTTTCTTCTTCTTTCCTTTCATTTTTTTTCTTTTTCTTTATCTTTCCTTCATTTCCTTCTTTCCTCTTTTTTTCTTCTCTCCCTGCATGAGTGGGTTTTAGAGTCCTGAGCTCTGTTTTCTCATAGGAACGGGACGGAACACCCCCCATCCCGCTGGGATGTAAAACTTTGGTTTTGACCATGTTACAAATTGATGTCTACTTTGATGACCGGTGAGAGATTTTGACAATTCAAAAATAAGAGTTCAGAAAATCAAGTCACATCTCAATAATGTGCATGATGTGTTCAAGCTTTGTGCCCTAAAATGTGGCCATGCTGTCATTCAGAGCTTTCTTATAATCCATTTATTTATTTATTTATTTTTTTCTGTTTCCTTTTCGTCAGAAGAATCTGAAACAGAAAGTGAAGAGTCAGATGTTAGTGGTTCTGATGGCGAGGACACATCTTGGATATCATGGTTCTGTAACCTAAGAGGGAATGAGTTCTTTTGTGAAGTTGATGATGAGTACATACAAGATGACTTCAATCTTTGTGGGCTAAGCAGCCAGGTTCCTTACTATGACTATGCTCTCGATCTGATTTTGGATGTGGAATCCTCTCACGGTATGCATAAATGTGTCCTTAGTCTTTACATAGGATTTTAATTTATGAAGGATTCTATCTGTAATTTTAACATAATGGGACATTATATCGCTCTTACAGCATGAAACTCTTGAGTGCTTGCAGCTTCATAGACTCTGGTTCCTTGAGAGCATTTTTTAAATTCTTTAAGCATTTTGATTTGCATGTATGTTGACTTTTAATTGCTTGTTGTTATCATTTTCATCATCATTGTTGTTTTAATACATAAACTGTTTCTTCGCTTGCATTTCATTATCAGTAGATCCCACCTACAATTTCTAGACTGCATTTCTTCAGGCGTTGACATTAACTCGGGATATATAGTTGTTGGTTTCCTAGCTTGCTCTGGGTTTCATTTTTTAGAACCATCAAAAAGTTATCAGAAAGTAAAAGCAATATAGTTCATTGAATGAGAATCCATGCCTAATTGATAAACGGACAGACTGACTGGATGGATTATTGTACATCAAGACAGCCTACCACCAAAGGAATCCTAAAAAGTAAAAGGGTAAAGTCTAAAACCTTGTTCATAACATTATGCATGTGCATATATGCACATATATCAAGGCAGCCCTCCACTAGAGGAAACCTTAAGAAAATAAAAAGCAACTCTCAGACCTTGCCTATAACTATATGAGTGGAAAATTGAATAAATTATATGTTACAGCCTATAATGCCTTCTTTTCTCGTAGGTTGGAGACCAATCGTGCACTTATGGCTCAAGTACTTTGACACAAGGTTTGAAAACTTGGTTTTGCTTTTCCCTTTTGAAGTCTAAGTAACTGTTGGATGGACACAAACAAGTGGATTTGGACGTGTCCAAGACTCAACAAGAGGAAATAAGGGAGATACAGGAATGTGTCGAAAAAAATAATTTTAACTAATATGTATAATGAATATTTTGTGAAAGATGATATTTAAAGATATTACCTATTAAGGTCTTCCAATATATGTTTCTCATCTGAGCTTCCACATTAGCTTAAGGATTTTAGAAAACTGAAATTTTGAGAAGGTATTCTAATAACTAATCTTCCAATCTCTGAAAAGTACAAAACTCATATTTAACATGATCATAGCCAATTCAACTCATGTTTTCAAGATTCCACCTCTCTGCTTATTTCTAAAGGCTGCGGCCAAAAAAAAAATGATAACCATCCAACGGTCCAATGCATATTCAATTTGCACAACTGTCTGACATGGATTCTAGGAGCTGGATGCAAATTTCCAGGTAACAAAACTATGTTTTGCTTTTGGAAGTTTACATGGTTGTAGTGATGCTGTAGTTTTGATATCTTCTATGAGATATTATAGGACTCCAAAAAGTGTCAATGACAATTAGCTAGAAGAACATTTAAGAGAACTAAAATTATACAAATAAATTAGATCATTTTAAAGTATTTTAAAATGACATTTTAGTTTTTTTGGCAATTTTGGTTGAAACCAAGATTTTCTAGTTTCAGATTTGGAGTTCTGGCTGAAACTTCAAAAGATGCCCATGAACAATGTCCACTAATTTCTTGTTGGATAATAAGGCAGATATACACTTCATATAAACATGTAATTTGTTTTTGCTATTAATAGGCAATTAATGGCTTAGATTTGGTCGCATCTTCTAGAATAAACGATTCAAATCTCTAAGCTCCCTACCAAATCTTATGGATGAGATTTGAAGTGTTGACCAAAACAAATCCATTTCCATGTAATGGATCCCTGAAAATCTGAAACTATATTTACATTAGTTTGGCCGGTTCATTGAAATGATTTTGGTGCATTTTTGGTAGTTTTGGCCAATTTGGCCTATAACTAGTTGAAACTAATTATGAGTGTTATTGTATTTGCCTGGTTTATTGAATCAGCAAATTGTTCAACCAATCAAAATCATGAATAGTTTGATAAATTTTTCATTAAAACTAGTGCATGACAAATAGGGAAAAAACTTTAGAGAGTGGTTTGGTCATCCTAGTGTATTTGGTGACAATAACTTCACTAAGCAGTGGCTCTTGCCAGTCTCGTGTGGTTGAAGAGTTTTCTGACAATGCAGTTGGCTTATTAAGTGTCATTGAACTTCTGTTGATGCATGATATTACATTTCTGTTACTGCAGAATCTAGACTAAGTCAATCTATCCACATGCCTTGAAATATAACTATAATTAAATGTCTTAAATGAAATTGACTCCACTTCCTCATCCAGGCTAAGATGAACTGCAAAAGAAAGAGGGGCATCTCTGTTTTGTTTTAGTGTTATGCCTTAGAGACGAACATAGTTCATGACAGACATTGTTCACCTTTCCTTCAGATTCTTTCCAGGTCCAAGAGGTGCTCTACAGGGTTACCATATAGTTTCATGAGCTTATACTACAAGTCTATTCCTAGGCTTCTTGGTTGCTTGGCGGGCTGCTCTCTTGCCTCATGTTGCCTCATTTAGTGACACAATTTTATTTTTTTAAACATTTCTTTTATACCTTAAACTCCTATCAGAATTTATTTTCTTCTTGATAGGATTATTTGGTTCCATAAGTAGACTAGGAGCTTTCTATATTAATGATGAGCAGACTTAGGCACTTGGTATTTATTGGCATATTATTTTCTTTTATTTATAAAATCAAATCAAGGAGCCACTATGCATGAAATATGTTACTAGGATTGTGTTTTAGATACACTATTTAGAGCAAGTGTTAATTTGAAGTAAGTGTTTCTGTCTTCTGGGCAGGGTTTTGGCAGCAATGTTATCCAAGATACAAGCCTCTAAAGACTTTACTATCATGTCCCTACCTCAATATCTTTCTCCAACTATAGGTATTATATTCATTAAAAAAATGAAACTTATTGAAAAGAGTAAAAAGTTTAGAAAACATGATGATAGTCTGAAAGAACCAATACAGTTTTATGTCAAAGAGGTTAATAATGGAGGTTATTTTCCTACATATCCAATAGATATAAAAATATAAAAAATTGAAAAAGGCCTATATAGGGTCTTTATTAACTTTGAGAAAGGGTTTCAAGAAAGGTAATTTAATGGGTTTGAAGAAATGTGCATAAATGGTGCATTTAAAGTGTTGGTCCATGTCAGTTAGCAATTACCTTGTTGGATCACTATTGAATCTTATCATAGTTTGGCATGGAATCTCCAAATTAGTTTTCAAAAAAAAAAAAAAAAAAAAAAAGGGCAAGAAGTCCATTTTTCATTTTGGTGCAATGTGACTTGTCTATAGGCATGGAATTGCACATGCTATGCCAGACAATGACATTGATGCTTACATCCTTGGCAAAAATAGAATTGAAGATGTGACCTAGTAGAATGGAGAGATGGATGAAGATATACGTCTAGGATTAAAGCCAATTGGATGAAGTGGAGAGATATGTTCTTGAGTACCATGTCATTAAGGCATGCCTTGGTGCTGAATGTTGAGAATTGGGAAACAAAAGTGCATGTTATATGCTAAGAACTTGAAAATCAAAAAAGAATCTGGAACTCAAAGAATTATGCATGTTTTGGAAATGGTCGTTCAACTCTAGACCCTTGAAGTGGCATTCCTTAGGAGATGATTTTTTTGTAAGCGAAACTTCTCTCTTATGGGCTTGAGATAGGTTTAATTTCTAAATAGAAGTCATCTTTATTGTCTGCTTTTCCCTGTTTTTTCTTTATTCCTTTTTCTTTTTTCATCTTTGTTTTGTGTTGTTTTGGAAATCCTTAAAAAACTCAATTTGTTTGAGCCATCATCCGAAGCTCAAAAGGTTGTTGTATGTTTGATACATTCTTTAGAACCCCACTTTTTTGAAAACTTGGACCTAGAATCAGCATCAGAGTCGAAATCTTCTTGGTTCCCAGCCAGCCTGAAATTTTGGATGGCCAAGTGCCGGCCATATAATTTATTTCTGCAAATTTCTTTCATAGGTTAGTTCATGCTGTAAATGAAGTTTATTTGTAAGTGAAATTGGCTGAATAGGCTTAAGGTCTGTGGGCTCTTCTCACAACTCGGTCTTGGAGTTACAACGAGTGATTCTTCAACAATTGTTTCTAGTACTTTTGGTCCTTGGTTCTTAGGTCATCCCTTTGAGAGGTTTTGACTCCTGGGTAGATGAGAGATGAGTTGCTCTCTCATGCATGGCGGTTCCCATGACAAGAGCCCCTGTAATCCTGGGGGATCTGGATAATCATATTGATTTTCAGGTATTGAATGATGAATGGTGTTATTACTTTTTTCCTAAATATTCTTCTTTGAGACTCTTTTTATGATGCACGGCGACAACCACTTAAGCCTTTTGGATTAGGTGGTTGATTTTGGTCGAAGCATGCATAGAAGTCAATTTATTTGGATGGTGGACTCATGGTGGAGCCAAGGAAGAGTGTTACGGTGGTTGGGAACTGGCTATTAATAACAATTACAATAAAGAGGTGGAACCCAAGGACAAAAATCTTCTTTGGCATCTGGGAGATGATTGTGCTTATAAAGGATGCTTCACCAATGTTAGACATCTTTGTTTACTCTAGGAATGGCTTGAATCTGATGAAGTATCAAACAGCTTATCTTATGACATCTTTTGATTTGGATTGTGTTATAAAAAATTTCCCCAGTTGTAGAAAAATGGAGAATTGATTTGTGGCTGATTGCTAAATCTCAAGCATCTATGCTGATCATTAAAACCAAAGATGTTGAGGAATGAGTGGAAGGGGATTTTGAAGGTAAGTAGGGTTACATGCTACATGTATGCTAGCGCAAGGTTAGCCATACTGTACCTAATCGGACGGCATGTTGCGTACCATATCATATTGGTTTGGTATCGATACATGGTGGGGAGGGCATACCGACATTCGGTATGGCAAACTGGCCCTATACCAACACCGTAATAAATTGGCACCAGTATGGGGCCCAGTGTCGAGACGGCGAACCTTGTTAGCCTCTTTTTTGCTGAATGGGCACTTCATGCATTCTTGATAACCTATGCAATCAATTTATTCCCAAGTGATCCTAGTTTGTGAGGCCTTCTTTGATCCCTTTACATCCTTTGGCAACTTGGCTTCAATGGCTCATCCTTGTATCAAGGTTTTAGATTCTATGGGACGGAGCTGTCCTGATTTGCGCATGGAGCAGGACACACCACTGTTCTGCCCCGTCGAGACACTTGGGATGGAGAATGTCCTAGTCTTAGGACGTGCTGATTAGGATGCTGTGACAATGGTAGGATGGCCTTGTCCTGACACGTCGGATGGTATCTCGTTGCAGTGTCTTGTGGATGTCCTGCTAGGAGGTTTTTGGTGGGAAGAGAAGAAGAAAGGAAGAAGAAAAAGAAGAGCAAGAGAAAATGGAAGAAGAAAAAGGAGGAAGAAGGGGGGTAAAGTTGAGGAAGAAAGTGAGGAAGAAAGGGGAGGAGGTCTTTGGTGAGAAGAGAAGAAGAAAGGAAGAAGAAAAAGGAGAGAACAAGAGAAAATTGAAGAAGGAAAAAGAGGAAGAAGAGGGGTAAAGTGGAGGAGGAAGAAAGTGAGGAAGATTAGGAGAGGTACAGTGGTTTAAACCATCCAATTTAGATGGGAAGAAGCCCGGTACCAAAATCTTTGGATGGTAGAGCTACTGCTATCTAAATTCAAAACCTCTAGGAACCTAGGTGACATCATCACGAGGGGGCACATTAACCACCAGATTTGAGTGGAAGTTAGGAGACCAACTGAATTGTTGGATGCTAGGATTTTTGCTATCAAAAACATGAAAACAGCTTTTGTGCAAAAAAAAGATGACACAAATATTAGTGTTCATACTTTTGGATATGATGTTGTGTTATTAAGTCTTATTGTTCTATTTATGCAAGCGAACTTTTAAACCCTGCATAACTATATATCCATTTTTTTAATGCTTAACTAAGGCAAACTAGGAAATAGTCAACTAACATTGATCACGTACACTTTCTAGGAACTGATCTAGGAATTTGTTGACTGATGTTTTCTAGCTAAGAAAACACATGCTTAGAAGTTTTTTAGGTCGAGGCTTGTTTTGACACCTTCTGGCCCTCAATATTGAATCTTCACTGTGATGGCACTTGTGGAAGTTAGATGCGTGAAGTCTAGGTTGTTTTGTTTCTCCTATGCTAATGGCTGGAGGATCAGCTTTAGATGGTCATGACAATGCAGCTGTAAGTAATAAGATCTTGATAGCTTGTAATGAGTTCGATATTAGTTGTGGTCTGCTACTCTACCACGTGAAATTCCTAGTGAGTGAACACATCCTTGAACCTGCAAACATCAAAAGAAGAATCCACCACATGGGGTTCTAGGTAAGTATGTGAGCTTTAGGGCATTTGGTCTAAAAAATTCTGATTGTCTTGAAACATCAGCTATGTCATGTATGTTAGAAAGGATTTTGCACCAATCAGTATGCACTTAGAGTCGTCTAAAATGGGGATGTAGACATCCCTCAACACTGGAGCCACATCAACCATGTACTCGCTTATGTGGTCAAAGAATTTTTGCCATACAGTATGGTTACAAGAAAATTGATTAAGGGCATCTGAAGTCACAGAAGGATGAGCTATGGAGAAGTTGTACTTGAGCTAAGTTGCTAGAAGATGTGGACAACCAAAAAATCCTTGTGCGGCAGTAGTAAGGGTCTTGTACAAATAAGCTAAGATTGGTGGAACTAGAGGCCTCCATTTGTTTTGGAGGTGGCAATAAATCAATTGCACATACTACAAGGAGAGGATGATGCACCCATTTGAGAATAGATTAAGCCACATATATGTAACACGTAACCCTATTGACCTTCAAGATCTCCTTCAGTTTTTGCTTAATATCTTTGGTTTTAGTGTTCACCATAGATGTTTTTGATTAAGGAATTAGCCGTGAGTTAGGTTATTCATCTTTTCATGATTGGGGGACATTTGATGCATAAGTTCGAAATCTATTTTGGTTCAATGAATATTAGCTTATTTGTATGAGGGCTTTACTGATGTAGCAAAGAGTGAGGCCTTCTTTGGTTCTCCACATCTTCTAGCAACTTTGCTCAAGGACCACTTCTATGATGCTTACTCTTCTTCAACTCTTGATGCTTATAATCAACTCACATTGATCATATGTTTTGGCAGAAATTATTTAACCATGGCAGTGAAGAGTATATGGTTGATGTGGCTGTAGGGTTGCAGGACATCTACCTTCCTATTTCATACCTTTTTTAATAGATATTGATTAGTGTCAGATCCCTTGTAGGATATGTGGCACATCAATGATTCAGGATGTTCAGAAAATTTGAGACCAAAATCCTGAGCTTATGTACTTCTTAGGATAGGACCAAGTGGCAGATTCTTCTATCAACATCAACAAGATCAAGGACATGTTGACTCACCAGGATTTCATATTACAAGTAGTGAATTCCAACTAAAATTGGACAAAATGATAGGCTTTTGAGTTCTTATTACTTGTATTGCAATGACCATCTTAAGATTGATCCTTGAGCTGTTAGCAAAGCAGAAAGATGACAACTTAGCTTAACTTGCCTAGTGTTGAGTGGTGCTGCCATCTTCGGTGAAAGTTTGATCTTGAGGCCTAGAAGGCATGAGTATAGGTATTGATCTTTAGAATTCCAAGCAGCATTTTCCTATAATAGGAAAAATGTTAGCTGATTACTTCCTAGAATAGTTCCGAGATAGTGTTGTTTGATTACTTCCTGGTTTGCCTGAGGCGTATAGAAAATAATTATGCAACGGCAGTAAGTTTGGCAATATTATATCTCTTAGAATGTTGGCTAAGACAGCGTAAGGAAACAAGTTAGATGTAGTAGTATTGTAATTTTGAGATGGATATGTTGTAAATCTATGATGCATTTAGTGAAAAACAAGAATTGAAGGAGCCACAAGAGATGCAGAAATTAAGGGTAAAGTAATGGAGAACTGATTAAGATGATAATGGGCATGTACAACAAAGATATGAGGGGGTTTTAGTAAGCAAGATTACTTAACTATGTGTTGAGGCAAGGTTGGCTGTGCCGGTACTGTGGTTCGTATCGGTTGGCCAGCAGCATGGTTTGGTATACCTCCGTGCCTTTCCTTGTTTAGCCTGAACGAACATAGCAAACAGAGTGGAAGAGAGGGAGAATTGGAGAGAGAAAAAGAGAGAGAGATAGCAGGAGAGGGAGAGGGTGGGGAGGCTGACGGTGGCTATAGAGGCCCCCAAATGATCGGAGGAGTGGGGAGAGGGAGAGTCAGAGAGAAAGAGGGTGGGGAGGCTGGTAATGTCCACTAGAGGGCCAGGGAGGCCCTTGGATGACCTCGTCCGAATTAAAATAAAGGCAACTCACCCCTGTTTTGTTCGTATTTTATTTTCTGTTGACTTACAATGATGTCAGGAATCTTGTTGCCAAAGTAAAGCTGGCAACAGGGTTATCATCTTCACTATGAGTTAGCAAAAAAAAAAAAAGATTGAAACAAGGGTGGCTTATTGCCGTCTCCATTATGAGTCAGCCAAAAAAATAAAATACGATTGAAACAGGGACATCACCCTTGTTTCCATTTGGAGGAGGTCCTCCAAGGGCCTCCGTGGCCCTCCAGTGGCCACCACCTGTCCCCCCCCCTCTTTCTCCCTCCCTCGCCCCCTCTTTCTCCCTCTCTCTAATTCTTCCTCTCCCCTGCACCTTCGATCATCTGGGGCCCTCTGCAGCCCTCAAGTGGCCTCCTCGGCCTTCCTTTCTCCTTCCTTCCCCCCTCTCTTTTTCTCTCTTTCCTTCTCCATCCTTCTATCCTCACCAGTGTCTCGTTTCAAATGCTGGAACCATTTCGGTCTGCTGTTGGTATGGTTCAGCACACTCCGGACTGGATGGTTCGAGATGGTTCCGCCGTCAATGTGTTGACTATTGAAGGGTGTATTAGAAATGAGTGAAAGACCGTAGGTAATAGAATTGGAAGTTGTGAAAAGCATATGGAAAGCTTGAAATTGTATTTGGGGTGGTGCAAACAAGAATGCTTGGTGAATGAGGATCCATGAAGCTAATGCAAATATCTGGGACAAGGTTTGATGACTGTAATTACGTTATGCATATTATTTTCATCATGGCATTTTTTGTTGTAGTGTGCCTCTCTTATGTCAAAGCCTTCATATTTGACTTTTTATGCACCCATTAAGCTATAGTTGTTTGGTGTGATTGCATGGACTGCATGTATCTTTCATAACATCCATGTGCCAGTAGATTATTTTGCTAGTTAAAACATTGCAACTTGGTCTATATCTTATCATACAGTTGCATTGCAGACACTATATTTCAGGTTATGATTCCATTTATTGTGGCTTTTACTAACAAAAATATTTAAGCTTCACAGCTTGTAGAATTATATGCTGTTTCCTCTAGGCATTTTTTCTTTTACAAGAGCCTTAAACAAATGATCATATTTCTTCATTTAAACTCTTTTTCATTTTAGTCTCTCTTGAAATTGTTACGCATGCCAGTGACCAAATAAATTTTGTTTAATGCAGTGTCTCTTGGAACTTACAAATGCTAGAGTTAAATCATTATCGTCATCTTCATCATCATCATTATTGTTATTATTGTTATTAAATGATTTCTATCAATTAATTGGTCTTGTATGTATTCTAGAATCGCTTGTCTTACATCAATGGTTTGTTCTAGGTCTTTTATTTGCTTTCCCAGCACAGGGCTGTGTTCAAATTTTTACATTCATGGCTGTTTAACATTTTTTAGGGTCAGTTATATGAACAGTTTCCTCTGTCATAGACTGTTCAACTCATTGATGACAACCTTTTAAGATTTGCAAGTAAACAGCTATGGCATTTTTAACTATTAAAAAATAACACATGCCACGCCCACTAACAGGGCAGACCTGGTTGTACCTTATTTGTTGTCAAAATGTAGTATATGACACTTTGTTTAATATGATAAGCAAATGCCAGGACTGTGTGTTTGTATGTGTGTGTTTCTATGTAACTTTACAGTCTAATAATTACAATTGGTTTTGGTAATGCAAATGGGCAGGGGATATGTTTACTGAGGAACAAAATGAGTTGGTTGAATCAGCAGCAGAGATGTTATATGGTCTGATTCATGTAAGATACATACTGACCAGTAAAGGAATGGCTGCAATGGTAGGGTCTCACTTGGCTTTGATGTACTGTTTGGCTTAGTCTACTCGTTGCATTTGATAGTCCTAGTTGGCTTGAAAATGACTACTTTGACTGGCTACTTTTACAGTTAGAAAAATACAAGAATTATGATTTTGGAAGATGCCCTAGAGTTTATTGCTGCGGTCAGCCCTGCCTTCCAGTTGGGCAATCAGACATTCCTCGATCTAGTACTGTGAAGATCTACTGTCCAAAGTGTGAAGACATATACTACCCAAGATCTAAGTACCAAGGCAGTATCCTTTCAATTTATCAATATTTTTCAAACCTTTAACTTCTGCATTAAGAAATAAATAAATCTGTCTCTACACGCACATGCACTTAGAATCTGAATTTGTCGGATAAGAAACCTATCAACGTAAAATCAAAGATAAGCCATTTACATTGAGGATCCACATCATCTCTTCTGATTTAATTGCTTAAGATGCTTTTAGGAAAAAAATAACTTCCTTGTTGTCTCATACCTATGCATCAAGGGCATAAAAAGAGTAACAATATTCTCTGATTTGTTGGAAAATTATAAAATTATTCTTGATTTTCTGTTAGCCAAATGAGTCTCTTAATGGTTTTTGTTTAATCGAACTATTCGAGCATTATTCAATGATTCTTAAGTTATAAATGGATTTTTCATTTTATACATGAACAATTCATGCTATATATTTATGGATTACAATGCAATGATGCTATGTATTGTTATTGGTAATGGTATTTTTGCTATCATTATAGTTCTTGCCTCATCCATGCTACATTTTAAAAATTTCTGTAGTTTTCTCCCCTTAATTCTTTTTGAGTGTCCATCTATCTGAAGATTCTGAACTCATTTCAGACTTTCGACAAGTTAGTTTGATTTTTTTTTTTTTTTTTTAAATCTGAATCTTTGACCCTAGCCTAATTGTTTTCAAATTCTGAACTTGTGACTTTAGATACAACTTGGATGGTATGAGTAAAGTTTGTGTGCTTGGTTGACCATATTAATTGGCATTCCTTTCTGTTGACCATGGATTGCTGTGTTAAATCACATGGTTGTGATTTGTATATTGATGCTTCTAAGCTGAAAGTCAAATCAAAACTTTTTATCTTGCCATTCTAACCACGTTTTCTTTCTGTCGATGCACAAGTAGCAGATATACAAAACATGTGCTTGCTATTTAAATGTTTTAGGCTCTGACCAGTGGTATAAATTCTCTAGTTTGATTGCATATTGTTGATTTTGCACTGTTGGAATCCAGACTTTTATCATTTCAATCGTCCCTCTCTTCCTTTTCTCTGTGCCCCTCCCCCCCCCACCCCCACACACACACATTAGATATTCTTGAGGATCCAAGTTAGATGTAGTGGTTAGCATAACGGGCTGCCTAAATGCATGGATGTGAGCCCTATGTTAAGGAAGCCATGGATAGAACATTTGGCCTTGTTTTGACATTTTAAACCATTTCATCATTTGTAGGTTTCTGCAACAGATACCTGTGTCCTGGAAAGTTTTCACGGTCTTTCTTTTTTTTTTTTTTTCCCTTTGTGAATAGTGAAAATCAGGCTGCTTTTTTTGCTATCTTTTTTTATGGGATTTTTTTTCTTGACATTGTATAGATGTTGATGGAGCTTACTTTGGCACCACATTCCCTCATCTGTTCCTGATGACGTATGGACACCTGAAGCCACAAAAGCCAGCACAGCGTTATGTCCCAAGAGTATTTGGCTTTAAAATTCACAAACCGTGAAGTTGGAGGTGGAATGTTGTATCATAAACAGCTCATAAGCTTCATCATTCTACTTTGTAGAGGAGTTACTCTGGCAAGTACAAAGCTGCAAGGTGATTAGAGTGCAAGATCGAACTAATTACCAGTTTTATATATTGAGGAAACATCTGAAATGTGCTGACCTATTCACCATGCTATAATGAAGCTATTGCTCTAATCGATATTAGCTGCAACTAAAGTGGCTTCTTAAATTTTCATGGTTTGAGAAATATTTTCATGCCTTCATTGTTGTAACCGTCTGTACTGCCCATAATTGATTGGATGCATGTTTGCATACATAATCTCTCTCCCTCTCTCTCTCTACTCACCCCCTCAAAAAAAAAAAAAAAGCAAGATATGTCAATCAGCATTATTATTGTGGCACGCTCTCCTGCTTGTGCTCGTTGCTAGCATCTAGAGCACCTACGATGGCAGCAGACATCATATGCTGGCTGTTGATAAGTACTATGGATATTGATATTATAGGTTTCATTCGTTTCTTCTCTCCATCAGAACTTTAGTTGGTTTTGGTTCAACCATTCAGATTAAATGCGGAGCTGCAAGCTTTTTTATTTTTTAAAGTAATGCTGGTGAAGTGAGGGACTTCTCACCCTTTCAGTTAACTATGGAAAGCCATGCTATTTAGGCAGGAGCTGCAAACAAGATGAATATAACCAAAAAAAAATTGCGGTCAGCTGCTGAAAGGCACGGCAGTGGCCACTGAGCTTGCTCACATCATCAGTCTGTGCTGGTTGGAACGTCAAGATTTAATAGTATATCTTCAATGCTATTCATATCTGGTATTTTGTTCGACTAGGGTAGCATTGGTCTATCTCCTCTCTTCCCCTACTGTATTTTAGCCCCCTACAAATGCTCCAAACCTAGGATGAAGAGTCCCAGAGGCTGATAAATTGCATACCCCGTCATCGACCCAATTCGGTGTTAATTCGGTGTTAATTGAACCTCACATTGTCCTACGTCTATCTAGTTTTATATCCTAGTTCAAATTTCCTGGGGTTACATCAGGAAGCTGAATGCATGATGGCTTCTTTACCGGGAGCCTTAACCAACTCGGCTTGATAAATGGTTGGCATGTGTTAGATGTGTATCATAATCACATCTATACAGTATAAACTTTGGGGTCAAGATTTTTGGAATCGGTATCCGGATCTATACCGGTTCTTGATCGGTGCAGTATCGTACTGATACTCAGTATGGTAAAACATGTCAGTTCTGCACTGGCATATTTCTTCTTTTTCAATTTTTTTTCAATCCAATTAATTTTTTTTGAATGATTTTAGATTCAAATTAATATTTATTTATATTATATAATATTTCTATCATTCTAAAATAAATAAAAGAAATCTAAAATAACTCATTAAATATATTTGAAATACAAATTACAAAGTATAATGTACTAACTTTAAGATCTCTACTGAAATAGTTTCTCGTCGAGTATCAATAACGCTCGTCGATATCTGAATTATTTACATAATCAGGAGGAACATTAACCCATCCTTTTAGCCAAGCAGTATTGTAGTCATGAATGCTCATTTCATAAGGCATATGCTCTGGATCATAGGACATCTTAGATCTCTCGTTCAAGCTCTAGTTCTGAGAGGTATCATCGGATTGATGGTATGACTATAGAGGGATCCATCCAAATATATCAACAGCAAAATCTGACATGTAAGATACTTCGGGCTATATAAGGTAGTAGCTATTGAAAAACGATGTTTCGGATGCACCATATTCATATCCATATCCATATGGATCACAAGCTGCTTATGGATAATAGGATCCATAATGTGAGAATAAACCTGATACATCCATGGATCCTACTTCATATGCGAGATCATTTATAGCTACATCATATACTGAACGACCTCTAGGAGCTCGTCACCTATATAAAATCGTATCCTCATGGATTCTATCTGTTCATGCACTGTAGTCCTTATTCTGTGTGGCATGTATATGCTGGGATTCATCGATGAATCGAAGACATCTTGTGGCTGCATCTTATGAACTATAGTCTCTTGTCCTATACTCCCTCCATAGCTACCAGATTCGTGATCATTAGATTGCCGTCACTCTCCCTAGTCTTTGAATCTAAGTGAGCTGACTCTGCTCTTTTTATCGGGGTTGCAACAGTCTTTCTTTTTTCTGTCTTTTCACTAAGCAGTTGCTAGGCCTCCCCTTATGCCCCTTTATGATTGACTTTATTGTACTTAGGAGGATGGATAGCTTTTTTTTGATCGAGATGACCAGCTTTGTCTAAAAATTTCTTACTCAAATATCTAGGAGGATGTCTTAGATATGGAGTCACGTGATGAATATCTTCCCTATAGTTTCTTAGACTATGGTTAATCAGTTGGAATCTTATGCGAAATATTTCTATTTATCCATTATCCTAAATCCACCTTAATTTTCTTAGCTATCAAACTGGCTGGTCGTAGAGGAGATTTCGGCTCATCAAGCTTCAGCTCTTACTGCTGGCCTACAAGCCATCTGATCATTGAATCCTCATCATCAAGAGCATAATCATCTATCATCGAATCCGTATACTTTAGTTGTACTTCTTTGTAGATGCATTTTAGTCTCTATCTCAGATTGTAGTAAATATATATAAGATCATTCAAGCATTTCTATGTAAAATGGTTTCTTTGCTTGTTGTGGATGAGAACGAAAATTGACCAATTATACTTATAGCCACTAGAGGAGACTGTCTAGAAAAGAATATGGATAGCCACATCTTTCTAATTATTTACGGACTATCCAAAATGAATCCACCATTCAACTGCAAAAATATTAAAAAAATTATCTCAGATTGCATGAAATTAGTAAAATGTCATGTCAACAAAGTTTCGATATTATTGATATCTAGTTTATCTTGATTCATTCTTTGTTTGCTTATAATAGCCACTGGGAGTCCAAAACTATTTGTGCTCTCTCTAAACTATTTCATCTGTAAAAAATATATTTGTTAAGTTAATAAATATGTTATTAATTAAAAATCAGGTTCAGTTAAATGCTCATATCTTAGTTCAACTAATATATCTCTTGCAGATATATAGCTGTGATTTCTGGATCGGGCATCACCTTATATATCACATTACGAAAAGTACTCAAAAGCTCATTATCCATATTCATCTCAGATATGGTGTATTAGAATATCGGATTTAGATAGTAAGCTGTAGATAAAGTTCATAAATAATTTAGTAAACTTATCCAAGTATAAGAGCAAAAAAATTTTCAAAGTATTTTTGATTTCATGCTTACTTGCTATATGCAAGTCTCTACCCATTTGGTAGCCCATCGTCACTCGATGATGCTGATGTATTCTTGAGCATGTTTCAAATCTATCTCATTGATCTGTTTTTTTGTTCTTTCTATCATGTAATACAGAAAGCCTATCTGAAGATATCTTTCATTATCCACGATCCGAAACACCTTGTATGATAGCTTGATAGCCTTCACTATTTTATCGACTCATTACTAGAATAACTGACTAATCATCAAATTCTCCACATGACTTTCCTCAGTGATGGTCCTCGTGTATCTATTTTTCTATCATTCGGTATTGACAAACATCTGATGCAAGACTGCTTTTTGTCCAAAAGGCTATCAAGTGCTATATAGTTTATAGCAAATTATGTGACATCCGGTCTCAAGATCTCTCCATAGTGTATGTCCGCATTAGTGACATGACCCATGTATGAGTCCACTATTTGCTGTATCTTACGAAGCTTCCTAATATCCATCAATATGAGATCGATGCAATGTGTAGTACATATGGTCCAATAAATATGTGGTCGCTACCCCATCAGCAACTTCCTAATGATCTTATACTGCAGCCTATTATTTATGATGATCTGTATGATATTTTGCTCTCCTACTACATCAATCACCTCTTCCATCAGTCCGAGGATGTACATGGCCTCGTGCACTTTATCTGAAGCATTAATTGACTTATGAAAAAAATATTTTTCATCATAATATGTCAAGAAGTTGATGATGCTCTGTCTAGTAGAACCGATCCAATCATCACAATTTATTCATCACCATCCATTCATATGTGGGCTATTTATTTTTATAAGAAGAAATCCATCTATGTAGATCCTCTTTGTTAGTGTCAAAAAGTCCACTGTAGATGCTCCTAGATCTTGAAGGATCTATATCCAGATCAACAGCCTGTATGGCTAAAATAGCAGTGACAATATATGTTGCCTGCTGCATTCACTAAAATATGGCTGAAATAAAATTATGATCTAATAGCTCGCCACATATGATTCTTCTTATTCTTCTTCAGCATACTATCAATTTTGTTGAAGAAAGCCTGTGGATTCAAGTCATAGATCGTGGGTCCCATCAGAATATCTCTGGAAGACTTTCTCCTATTGTCAAAAGCCCTCAGCATAAATAAAATACCGTGCCTGCCTCTACTGACTGTCTCCCACATTGAAGAGATCCTTCTGCACTCAGACCCTCCCCCAGTGATTGTATAGTCGGACCTTGATTCATAGTTTGATGGCCCAAATCATTCTCTATACTTGGCTATCTCCTTTCGCTGGTAATAACATCAGACTCGCTTGAATGATAGGCTCATCCTATCCCTCCATCATTTAGAGCAGAGGCCTTCTCTGACTCTTTGGAGTGATACAAAGGTGGCTCTATGGCTCGATGGTCCACCTCCATCCTCTTTGCTTTGTCCTCTTCTTCGCTACTTTGAAATTAATAAAATGCTTCTTCATCAGCTGTCAGACATTCTGTGGATATTTTCGGTATATGGCTATATCAGGATAACCACCAGTCAAGTGCTACTTCAACTTAATCATCCCTCCTCCTTTGAACTCTATATTGCATAATTTGTATCTCCAGTGATGATGAGTCGAGAGCATCTCGTCATGATCCCAACCAATATCATGCTTTGTTTCATTCTTTCTCGATAGATTCATTTTTATAAGTTTAATTATACTTCAAATATATTATATACTTCAAATAATATTTTTGAATTAGCTAAAATATACTACTAATTTTATATATTTTTAAATTAATTATATTTTTTATTATTTAATTAATTAAAAATATTTTTTAATTTTAAAATTTTATTTGATCTCAGATCCAAGTAGAAATATATCATAGATATTACATATATTTTTCTAAGTCTATGAACATGCATTAAATGCTATTTATTTTTTAACTTATTTCAAAATTAAGCCTAGATTACTATGTGTATCATGTATCAAAATCTTTACAAATAAATATCAATTTTATATTGAAAGTCATTTGAATCATCTTAAACAATATTTTGATTTTACAGCTACTTTTAAATTTTAATTTTTTAAATAATTTTTTATTTCAAAAAAATATTTTTAATTTTAAAAATATATAGTTAATAAAAATTAATGATTTTAGCGTCATCATATAGATCATCTAAAGATATACAACATATAATGAAATCATATTAAAATAAAAAATTTTGATATGATTTCTTCTTATTTTTTTATTTACTACCAATTTTTGATTAAAAAAATACAAAAAAAAAGAAAAAATTGGGTTATCTCAAATTCGTTTGAAATATCTTAATTTTTTGATAAAATCATAAAGAATTTAGTGATTTGAGATATTTTTTTTTAAATTTTATTTAAAAATAAATAAATGAAGAGATAGAGAAGTAACGCTTCCCACTCCATCCTATAGTACCGATCGGTTTGCTTACGAACCGACCCAAATCAGCCAAAACCGTGCCAAACCATGTCCATTAACAGGTTCACCAAGAGCATTTGCTAACATAATGCCCTTATCTATGTGCATGCTTCAGATTAATTGGGAACTGCTATTGATTTAGAAGAAGTTAGAGACAAATGCCTATTATATCTCCAGCAAATTGTTTATGTTTGTCCATCCCGATACCATCCCATTGTGAATCTTTTCAATTTCTTTTGTCCAGGAATAATAGGCTGAATTTTAATTTGAATGACAACTGATTTGCAGATTCAATGATCTGCTTAGCATTCATAGTCTGCTCGTGAACTGGTCCAAGTCCCTCTCTTTTTCTTCCAGATGAATATAGTGAGTTTAGAGATAACATTGAAATACGAGATAGCTTTTATCTTCAATCATCACTTGACATGTTGCAACATATTAGAAGTCTCTGGGGCACATACTGAAAAACAAAAAAAGTCCATGCACATTGGCGCGATGAATTACTGGAAGCTCTGGAATCATGCAGAACTACAAAGACTTTTTCTCTGAACAATTGTGCTTCAAACAAATTCAGAAGAAGCTGCACACCATTTTGCTGGTACAATAATGTTGATATGGTACCATCTCGTTACAGCAGAAAGAAAGAAAGAAGAAATAAAACAAGAAATATAATCAAATACATAGATCAGCTAAAGACATCTCCACGGGGCATGCAAGTTTCACTATGAGAAAGAGAAAATTTACAAGAGGAGATCGCACTCTCAACTCTCCACGGGGCTCCTCTTTGCACTGTGGTTTCTTTGTGGATCGAATTCGAGGTACTTAACAATTCTCTGTCTCGACTCGACATTCAGCCTCCATATCCTGGGGCAAACATCAAATGATCATATATGGACAAATATGAGAGTCGAGCGAGGCTGTTCGATTACATCTCTGTCATATGCTGTGCTCTTCCTGATCTGAGATCTACTCAGGGTAGCTTCCTGTAGCAATAGAAACTTCACCTTGCGACGTTGTCTGTTGTCCTTTCGAATCTCACATCTCGTATCTGATCCACTTGCACCTGGAGCTCTACCTCGCACTGAACTTTCATTGGCTTCTGAAGGTCCATCTCGCACTGAGCTCCTTGCCAAGAGGTAGTGTCCTCTATTCTTTCTTCCCCTCATGACAATCATACTACCGTGCAAGACCTTTAGGATTCCTGTTGGGAATAGTGTCCCAAAGCCAATCGTCAGCCTGTTGACGGTTGTGCTCCTTTTGTATTAGTACATGAATTATAAATAAATAAAAGTTATTTTGATATTTTTTCATCACAAATGTTTCATCTTCTAATGAACTCCTGTGTTGTGGTGAAGTCCTTAGGACTATTTAGACTCGACAAAGGAGGATTTGTCGCTTAGTCCTTAAACATGTTCGCGACCAAATGATACGTTGTTACCAAGGACGACAATGTTTATCGAGCATAGGTCGTTGTGTGCCATATGGGTTGGTTGTCCTCATAACCAAAGAGTGTGGAGACACTGGTATGGCATACAAGTGAGATGTAACGGTACATCTGCACCGAACGTGACCAACTCTGGAGCTATTTCTGCTGTCAAGATTTGCTCCGATGGGATATGGGTATAAATGTCCCTCCGACCTGAGACCGCTACGGTGACTTGCAAGCAACTCACTGCATTTAGGCACTGGACTACCTGAATTTCTAATTCAATGACGGAAGGCTGCTGGGTGTAGTCAAGTACTTGACTTGTCGGTGCATGTGTCAAGATGGGATTGACCACTCCAGTTTAGGAGCTGTGTATAGTCGTGTTTCAATTTAGCAAAACCTTGGCCAGGGTAGTCCTAGTGAGCAGTCACAGGACTAATTGAGTTGAGCACGATTCGGATGATATCATCAGGGTTGACAGTTTAACCCTGAGTCGTCCTAAACACAGGGGTCAAAAGAAATGAATTATACGGTAACCATATTCACGTAGGTTCTGAATGTTGCGATTGCGATTATTCGACCTATCCGGTCGTCGGGTACCATTGCTAGATGGTCACTTCGATTAGTATAGGAATTGGTTCCTGTGCTACCGGCTTAGGTTCGAACCTGCGGGGTCACACACATTAGTGGTTCCTTTCTGATCAGATGGCTGATTATGAGTCTTATGTGTCTGGGACTCTATGATTGAGAATTAGGATTCTCTGATCATGAGTTCCACACATTTTGGGTACCGGGGTCAAAATTTTGAATTTTAAATTTTGAATTTGAAATTTGAACTCTTTGATCAGGGTTTCATATCGATGGTCTCTGATGCCTGATTGCCCATTGAATTTGGACTCAATATTTATGAGAGATTTAATTAGTGATTTGATCGCTAATTAACTCAATTTGATTAAGTAATTATTTTTGGATCAAGTCCAATTGAATTGGATTCAGTTTGGATTGACCCGATTAGGTTAAATGTTGATCTAATTGCTAAGGTGGTTTAGTCTCTGATTTGATCAGGGGTTAGGTTTAGTTAATTTCTGATTTGATTAGGATTTTATTGAGCCTAATTAAGCCTAATTAAGTCAGATTTAATTTATTCTAATTGTGCTTAACCTATTTAGATTAGGTTGGCTCAATTAGGTTCAAACCACCTTGACTTTTCTCCCTGCACCACCTCACTTCTTCTGTGCATATTTAAATTCACGAGAAGCAACTTTTCGTGAATTTTCTCCACACAGAAGCCATCCCACGCCCACCCTTGTGTGCCAAATATCTGGATAAAAATAAGTTGGTTGGCCATTCAAATTCAAAAGAAAGTTTGAATTTGAATGAGCAACCAACTATTCCATGTGCCATGGTCTTATCTTGTGCGCCCCATATTTTACACGAAAAAAATATTTCTCATGTAAACTCTCCATGCACGAATCAACTCACGCCCCTTCTCTTCTCATGCACAAGTGGATAGGGATGAGTTGTTTTGCATTTGAATTCAAATTTGATTTGAATTCAAATGTGCAACCACTTATCTTTATCCTCTCACGCGGATAAGACACGTTCGACGTTGTTTTAAAAAGAGGAGAAAGGTGGGACATGCGTAGAAATTTTAGGAGAGAAACTTTGGGGCGTGAGGAAAGTTTGTGCATAAGGTGAAGGTCCAAAACCTTCCGAGAGAAAAAGAAAGAAAAGAAAGAAAATTAAGCACAGGGTTTCTAGTGTATACCCTAGGGTTTCTACCTAGGGTTTGGGAAGTGAGATTGGTATGCCACGAGTGTCGTGAGTCCACCAAATTTCAGGAAGAGATCCATCAGCCTCTCAAGCAACCATGCAAATGATCCAGAACATCCGAGGAGTCGGCACACATTGATCGAAGGAGTTCGATCAACATCTGCCATCAAAAGGGTGAAATCACGAACTAGCATTCGTGAGGAGCTGATCAGACGGGAGCTTCGTGTGGATGATCCGCAGAGGTCAGACATTTGTGTGGCTGCGACGTGATGATCAGAGCCCCCCAACGGTGATCAGATTGCTGTGATCGACTACCCGCAAAAGATGATGTGTTCTGAACACAGTACTGTAAAAGGTTTACTGATTCAAATTTGAATTTCAAATTTAAATACATGCTGTTGTATCATATTTAGATCCTAGTGTAGGGTTAATTAGTATTAATTAATGAGATTAATTAATAATTTCACTGTAAAATAGTAATTTTGAAAAAGTTTTAAAATTACCATTTTGCCCCTGCACTAAATTTTCTCTACAAATGGTATCAGAGCATGGTTCTAGAATATGATATACATATGCATGCGTAGATTAAGGTGTAATCTATAAGTTTAAATTTAAAATTCAAAATTTAAAATTCAAAATTCAAAAAAATTTGAAATTTGAAATTTGTTAGAAGTTTCAAATTTGAAATTCAAAATTTGAAATTTAAAATTTGGTTGAAATCTCAAATTTGAAATTTAAAATTTGAAATTCAAAATTTAAAATTTAAAATTCAAAATTTAAAATTTAAAATTCAAAGATTGAAAATTCGAAATTTGAAATTTGGTTGAAATCTCAAATTTGAAATTTAAAATTTGAAATTTAAAATTTAAAATTCAAAATTTAAATTTTGAAATTGGTATATTTAGATATACTTGATCCAAGTAGCAAGTAATCTAATTGGGTTGGTTGCCATGACCGTCCGGTCATAGGAGAAAAGTAGGGTTTAAAGGCCCTCTCTTCCTATTCGATGGGGTCTCCTATGGCGGTAGGGGTGCCGATGCAACTATATCCCATGCCGATGAAGCAGCGAAAGGACTTAATTATAAAATTTATCATGAATGTGTTAGATTAGATCTAAAAGAAAATTTATGATTTATTTTGAGTTATTTTTTGTTATGAAATGAGCAATAGGATTGCTGTTTATGAATTGTGCTGATCCGTTTGTGAAATGAGTCAACACATTTAGTGAACAAAAATTAAAATCTTTCAAAATTTGAAAATTATTTTCGAAATACCAAACCCTGACCCATCAGCCCAAGTACTTAATTAAAAGAATTAAGTGTTGTCTAGTAGGTCTAGAATTGTGAATTAAGACCTAAGACAATTGCATAAACTTGTGGGTCAATGGGTTAGATGAATTAGGTCCATAATTGGGTTAGACCTAAGGTTAGCTTAAAAAATGGACTAAATGGAGTAATTGGTCAAATCTAATCAAAAGTTGAATTAGATTAGGTCAAGGATACTCTAGACTCAACTTCAATAGTTGTAGTTGAATAGGTCCATGTCTTTAACTAGACCAAGATGGACTTAATTCATGGCTACGCGGTGGAGCCCTATTTACTAAGTTGATCAAAATTAAAACTAATGAACCGGTTGGTGTCTAAGATAAGTTCGGCAGTTTTGACCAGTGGTTCTTAAGCGGGAGCTACTCGCATTGATTCGATCATTGACGAGTTAATGGCAAATCCCCACCATTGATCTCACTTACCTGGCCAATCTGGTAAGTTAGATTTTGATTAGATCACTTGGTGATTAGAGCTCACCCATGTCATTAGGTAAATCAGTGTGACTGATTTAGGTGCTCCTAATGCCAGCTTTAATTAAATCCTTTTTTAATCTGACTTGGTGAAGTCAGTGGGAGGATTGAAATTGGCTGGATGATTTCTTCTCTACTATTCTTTAATAAAATCCTCAAAATTATTAGGTCCCTAAAATGATTAAGTTATAATGGTAACTAAGTCATAGCCTCCCATTAAGTGAGTGATAATGGGTCCATTAGTTCAATGATCATTGGAGGCCCAAAGGCCTGGTGCTCATTGGCTAATGGAATTATTATTCATAATATGATAATTTGATTGAGTCTTTCTGATGGTGGTTAGGTTGGCCGGCCAAAGTCGGGCCTGATCATTTATTGGTCCGATTCACTAAATTAAGTCATGTTAATGGTTGGACCTAACCAGATCTTTTCAGTGGAGGCCAAAGCCTACTGATTAGGTTCTGGGGCAAAATCAATTACTAGAAGTTGTTTAGAGAAACAACCGGTTAAGAACCTACCCATAGATGCACATGGGTTGATCAACCAAAGTTGGGCTCGTGTGTAGTCTGTGTGGATTCTAGTATCCATTAAGGAATTAAAGTAATTCCTCGAATTGGAGGATGAGGCTACCAGTTCGTAAAAATATTAGGAAAAACTTTAGACTAAAGTCCAAGTCTTTAGTATTAATTTATGTACTAATAGAGGTCTCATTTTCCTTTATGCAGCTATGGCCACTACCCTGTCGCTCCGGTCATTATTAGATAATGACAAGCTCATGGGACCCAATTTCGATAGCTGGTATCGAAAATTGAAAATCATCCTTGAGCATGAGCGGATCCTTTATGTAGTAACGGATCCAGTATCTGAGGAGCCAGCTCCGAACGCTAGTAAGGTGATCTGAGACACTTACTTGAAGTGGCTCAATGACCGCACCACTATTCGATGTATTATGCTGGTAGCAATGAATGACGAGTTCAGTCGAAGGTTTGAGAACGCCCAGCCACAGGAGATGCTTCAAATGTTGAACGACTCCTTTGGCATGCCTGACGATGTTGAAAGGCACAAAACTAGTTGTGCCATTTTTAATGCTCGGATGAGGGATGGGGCCTCAGTCACTGATCATGTACTGTACATGATCGAGATGATTGAGCGCCTAAGCAAATTGGGCTTTCCTCTGCACGAATAGCTCGGTAAGGATGCGATCCTTAATTTCTTGCCCAAGTCCTTCCTCCCATTCCTTACTCATTTTTGAATGACAAAGCCTGCAGTAAACTACCACGGATTGTTGGGGTTGCTGCAGAACTTTGAGAAGGATCACCAACTCCATAAGGAGTCGGTGAATGTAGTGGGAGGGTCTTCTTCTCGTCGTCAACCCTTTGGGAAGGGAAAGAAGAACAAGAAAAAGGAAAATAAGAAGGTGCAATCTCATGTTGGGACAGTAGCACAGGGTCAGACCAAGAAGCGCAAGCACGACCAGAGCCAGGCGGAGTGCTTCTTTTGCAAGAAGCAGGGGCATTGGAAGAGAAACTGTCCTCAATACATTGCCTCCCTGGACCCGAACAAGCCAAAGAAGAAGCAAGGTAATTATATGATAACTTCTTGCAACTTTTCGATTTGTGATACTACTTCCTGGGTATTGGATACCGGAAGCCCTTATCATATTTGTAATTCGATGCAGGGTCTGCAGGTCAGTAGGAGATTTGATGAAGGCGAGAGGTTCCTGAACGTTGGAGATGGAAGCAAAGTTCCAGTTCTAGCTTTAGAAATCATGAGTCTTGTAATCAATTCTCGTAATGTAATTCTGAGTGAATGTCACTATTGTCCAAGTTTTTTATTAAATATTATTTCTGTAGGCCTTTTGGCCATGTACGGTTATGATTTTTTAATAAAAAAAAATATTTGCAATATCATTTTGAATGGTGTTACAATATTTGTTGGACAATTAAATAATGAAATTTACTTACTATCACAGTCTGTTAATGTGGTTCAAAACTTCGGTAAACGCTCTAGAATAGATAATGTGTCAGAAGTCTACCTTTGGCACTGTAGGCTAGGTCATATCAATAAGAACAGGATAAACAGGTTGGCTCAAGAAGGAATTCTTGAAGTTAGTGATTGTGAATCACTTCCAACCTGTGAGTCCTGTCTTCTTGGGAAGATGACCAAGTCATCTTTTACTGGAAAAGGTGAGCGAGCCAGTGAACTCTTAGGTCTGGTACATTCTGATGTATGTGGACCCATGAGCTCAAGTGCAAGAGGTGGATTTTTCTACTTCATAACCTTCACAGACGACCTATCTAGGTATGGGTATGTCTATTTAATGAAGCATAAGTCGGAATCATTTGAAATGTTCAAACTATTCCGAAATGAGGTAGAAAAACAAACTGGGAAGTGTATTAAAACTCTTCGATCTGATCGAGGAGGTGAATACCTTTCCAATGAGTTTCTGACGTATCTAGGGGAGAATGGGATTCTCTCTCAGTGGACTCCTTCTGGAATACCACAGCATAATGGTGTGTCTGAAAGGAGGAATCGGATCCTGTTAGACATGGTTCGATCCATGATGGGGTTTACTGGTCTGCCGATCTTCCTCTGGGGATATGCGCTCGAATCGGCTTGTTACCTTCTAAATAGAGTTTCGAGTAAGTTTGTAGCCAAAATGCCATATGAGATATGGATAGGACATAAGCCAGTACTCTCGCACCTTAGGGTTTGGGGGTGTCCGGCTTATGTTAAACGTTTAATTACAGACAAGCTTGGATCTAGATCTGACAAGTGTAATTTTATTGGGTACCCAAAAGAGACCAAAGGATATTATTTCTACCTTGCTGATGAGCAAAAGGTGTTTGTCAGCCTTAAGGCAATTTTTTTAGAAAAGGAGTTCTTTAGTGAAAAAAACTGTTACCTCTAAGGTCGAACTTGACGAAGTTCGACAGGTGGAAAAACCGACACATGTTACTGAACCTGAACCGAATTTGATTAGATCAGATCCGGAGCCCATTGATTATGCACCCTTAAGGCGGTCTGGTAGAGTACCACATCAACCGGACAGATACTATGATTTCTTGGTCCGGGATGGTGATCCTGTCGAACTTGATGAAAACGATGAGGATCCGATCACCTACATGGATGCAATGCAGAGACCTGACTCTGAGAAATGGCTAGAGGCCATGAAATCCGAAATGGAGTCCATGAAGGTCAACGATGTGTGGACATTGGTTGACCCACCCGAAGGAGTAAAACCCATAGGGTGTAAGTGGGTCTTCAAAAGGAAGAGGGGCGCAGACGGAAAGGTGGAGACCTATAAAGTCCGTCTGGTTGCCAAGGGATATCGTCAACGTTATGGTATAGACTATGACGAGATGTTTTCTCCTGTGGTAATGCTCAAATCCATTCGGATTATGCTTGCGATAGCTGCCCATCTGGACTATGAAATCTGACAGATGGATGTGAAGACAGCTTTCCTAAACGGAGAGCTGGACGAAGAGGTGTATATGATACAACCTGAAGGGTTCACATCCACAGATGAGTCTAAGGTGTGCAAGCTACAGAGGTCCATTTATGGACTTAAGCAGGCATCTCGGAGTTGGAACATACGTTTTGATAGGACGATCAAAACGTATGGCTTCGTTAAGAACGGAGAAGAGCCCTGTATTTATAAGTGGGCTAATGGTCCAGTAGTAGTATTTCTTGTATTGTATGTGGACCACATTCTCTTAATCGGGAATGATGTCCCTGCATTACAGGGAATAAAGATTTGGCTATTGTCACAGTTCTCCATAAAGGATCTGGGAGAAGCTTCCTACATCCTAGGGATGAGGATCTATAGGGATAGATCCAAAATGTTGCTTGGCTTATCCTAGTCCACGTACATTGATACTATGCTGAAAAGGTTCAGCATGGAAAATTCCAAGAAAGGCTATCTACTGATAGGCCATGGAATTTCTCTCTCGAAGAGGGATTGTCCGACAACACCTCAAGAGAGAGAGCGTATGGGTAGGATTTCATATGCTTCGACAGTGGAATCTATCATGTACGCCATGACATATACACGACCAGATGTGGCATACTCACTAGGGGTAGTGAGTAGATACCAATCTGATCCAGGAGAGAATCACTGGAAGGTTATTAAAACCATCCTGAAGTATTTAAGAAATACTAAGGACTAGTGGCTTATATATGATGAATCGACTTGAGACTTATAGGATTTATAGACTTTAGTTTCCAGTCTGATCGCGATGATAGCAAGAGTGTGTCAGGATTTATTTTTACCCTTAATGGTGGGGCTGTCTGCTGGAAGAGTTCCAAGCAGCACACTGTGGCTGATTCAGTATGCGAGGCGGAGTATATTGCTGCATCAGATGCTGCCAAAGAAGCGGTGTGGCTGAGAAAATTCATCACCGAGCTCAGAGTAGCACCCTCCCTTGTTGGTCCAGTTCTGCTCTACTGCGACAGCTCTGGAGCCATTGCTCAGGCAAAGGAACCAAAGGCACACCAGCGGACGAAGCATATTCTGCGCCGCTACCATCTCATCCGGGAGATCGTGGATCGAGGTGACGTCAACCTTCAGAAGATCGACGAGAAGGAGAACCTGACCGACCCATTCACTAAAGCCATTGCGGTGAAGGAGTTCAACGACTACAAGTCCAAGATGGGTATTAGATACTTCACCGATAGGCTTTAGGCCAAGTGGGAGATTGTTGGGAATAGTATCCCAAAGTCAATCGTCAGCCTGTTGACGGTTGTGCTCCTTTTGTATTAGTACATGAATTATAAATAAATAAAAGTTATTTTGATATTTTTTCATCACAAATGTTTCATCTTCTAATGAACTTCTGTGTTGTGGTGAAGTCCTTAGGACTATTTAGACTCGACAAAGGAGGATTTGTCGCTTAGTCCTTAAACATGTTCGCGACCAAATGATACGTTGTTACCAAGGACGACAACATTTATCGAGCATAGGTCGTTGTGTGCCATATGGGTTGGTTGTCCTCATAACCAAAGAGTGTGGAGACATTGGTATGGCATACAGGTGAGATGTAATGGTACATCTACACTGAACGTGACCAACTTCGGAGCTATTTCTGCTGTCAAGATTTGCTCCGATGGGATATGGGTATAAATATCCCTCCGACCTGAGACCGCCACGGTGACTTGCAAGCAACTCACTGCACTTAGGCACTGGACTACCTGAATTTCTAATTCAATGACGGAAGGCTGCTGGGTGTAGTCAAGTACTTGACTTGTCGGTGCGTGTGTCAAGATGGGATTGACCACTTCAGTTTAGGAGCTGTGTACAGTCGTGTTTCAATTTAGCAAAACCTTGGCCAGGGTAGTCTTAGTGAGGAGTCACAGGACTAATTGAGTTGAGCACGATTCGGATGATATCATCAGGGTTGACAGTTTAACCTTGAGTCATCCTAAACACAGGGGTCAAAAGGGATGAATTATACGGTAACCATATTCACGTAGGTTCTGAATGTTGTGATTGCGATTATTCGACCTATCTGATCGTCGGGTACCATTGCTAGATAGTCACTTCGATTAGTATAGGAATTGATTCCTGTGCTACCGGCTTAGGTTCGAACCTGCAGGGTCACACACATTAGTGGTTCCTTTCTGATCAGATGGCTGATTATGAGTCTTATGTGTCTGGGACTCTATGATTGAGAATTAGGATTCTCTGATCATGAGTTCCACACATTTTGGGTACCGGGGTCAAAATTTTGAATTTTAAATTTTAAATTTGAAATTTGAACTCTTTGATCAGGGTTTAATATCGATGGTCTCTGATGCCTGATTGCCCATCAGATTTGGACTCAATATTTATGAGAGATTTAATTAGTGATTTGATCGCTAATTAACTCAATTTGATTGAGTAATTATTTTTGGATCAAGTCCAATTGAATTGGATTCAGTTTGGATTGACCCGATTAGGTTAAATGTTGACCTAATCGCTAGGGTGGTTTAGTCCCTGATTTGATCAGGGGTTAGGTTTAGTTAATTCTTGATTTGATTAGGATTTTATTGAGCCTGATTAAGCCTAATTAAGTTAGATTTAATTTATTCTAATTGTGCTTAACCTATTTAGATTAGGTTGGCTCAATTAGGTTCAAACCACCTTGACTTTTCTCCCTGCGCCACCTCACTTCTTCTATGCATATTTAAATTCACGAGAAGCAACTTCTCATGAATTTTCTTCACGCAGAAGCCATCCCACACCCACCCTTGTGCGCCAAATATCTGGATAAAAATAAGTTGGTTGGCCATTCAAATTCAAAAGAATGTTTGAATTTGAATGAGCAACCAACTAATCTATGCGCCATGGTCTTATCTTGTGCGCCCCATATTTTACACGAGAAAATATTTCTCGTGTAAACTCTCCACACACAAATCGACTCACGCCCCTTCTCTTCTCATGCACAAGTGGATAGGGATGAGTTGGTTTTGCATTTGAATTCAAATTTGATTTGAATTCAAATGTGCAACCACTTATCTTTATCCTCTCACGCGAATAAGACACGTTCGACGTTGTTTTAAAAAGAGGAGAAAGGTGGGACGTACGTAGAAATTTTAGGAGAGAAACTTTGGAGCGTGAGGAAAGTTTGTGCGCAAGGTGAAGGTCCAAAACCTTTCGAAAGAAAAAGAAAGAAAAGAAAGAAAATTGAGCGCAGGGTTTCTAGTGTGTACCCTAGGGTTTCTACCTAGGGTTTGGGAAGTGAGATTGGTGTGCCACGAGTGTCGTGAGTCCACCAAATTTTAGGGAGAGATCCATCAGCCTCTCAAGCAACCGTGCAAATGATCCGAAGCATCCGAGGAGTCAGCACATATTGATCGAAGGATTCGATCAACATCTGCCATCAAAAGGGTGAAATCACGAACTAGCATTCGTGAGGAGCTGATCAGATGGGAGCTTCGTGTGGACGATCTGCAGAGGCTAGATATTTGTGTGGCTGTGACGTGACGATCAGAGCCCCCCGACGGTGATCAGATTGCGATGATCGACTACCCGCAAAAGGTGATGTGTTCTGAACACAGTACTGTAAAAGGTTTACTGATTCAAATTTGAATTTCAAATTTAAATGCATGCTGTTGTATCATATTTAGATCCTAGTGTAGGGTTAATTAGTATTAATTAATGAGATTAATTAATAATTTCGCTGTAAAATAGTAATTTTGAAAAAGTTTTAAAATTATCATTTTGTCCCTACACTAAATTTTCGCTACAATTCCTCCATTAGCTCTCCATTTGTAGTCTGTCGAATCCAATCTACTCAGTGAGATCAGATTCCATCTGAAACTGGATATATATCGGACCTCATCTAATTTTTTGACATTTCATCATGTACCTTCATGCTGACGGTCCCAGTGCTTTCGATTGCACAGCTCGATCCATCCAGTAAGTGAACAGTACCCTTACTATTCTTCAGAGAGTCAAACAGCTCCTCTCTGCAATATACATGATGCGAATATGCAGAATCCATAATCCACTAATGGAAAAAAGTAGATTTCGTCTGACATCAGAAGAACATCGTTGCTATCTTCTGTATTGCTACTCACCATCACCACAGTAGCCTTTATCCGATCTCTAAGTTATGGACAATCTTTGACATGATGCTCCAACTCGTCGCACTGGTAGCATCTAATTTTGCTCGAGTTCCTCATCCTAGACTTGGACCGCCCACCTTGCGATCTCCTGTCGCTCTATCTTCTGCCACGATCACCTCAAAATACCGTTATAGTCGAGCCGCCACCTGAACTCGAGGCTCGATTCTCCTGTCTGAAAATCTCATTTTGAAGTAGAGCAAAAGTTACCTCTTCCATCTTGATGGTGCTCTTTTTCACTAGAAGAA
Organism: Elaeis guineensis; assembly: GCF_000442705.2. Taxonomy (NCBI): domain Eukaryota; kingdom Viridiplantae; phylum Streptophyta; class Magnoliopsida; order Arecales; family Arecaceae; genus Elaeis; species Elaeis guineensis. The sequence continues at coordinate 24,622,092 of NC_026004.2, read as the reverse complement.
CAGTTACCAAAAACTCAAAAGAAGGAAAAAGCGATGAAAGCAAGACCAATGCCCTAGTCTTCTCCTTAACCTTCTTGCCAATATTGAAGAGATCGGTGAGGATCTTCTGAAAGTTACTGAGATGCGTCTACACGCTCTATCCCTCACTCATCCACAGCTGATAGAACTACTTTCAGAAGAAGAGCACATTGATGAGTGACTTCGTCATGTACATCTCCTAGAACTTCGACCATATCATCCTCGAAAAAGTCTTATCAAGCACATGGATCACCACATCATCCGCTAGGTACAAACTGATCGTACTCACCCTCTGCATCTGGAGCCACCTCTAATCCGTCACTTTCATGATAGCCAACTTTTTCTCGTATAAGAGAGCATCGATCAACTCCTGTTGGACGAGCACATCCTTCACCCTCGCTTGCCATAAAGAAAAATTGCTCTTTCCTTCATATCAGTTAATCTCCATCTTGATTGAGCCAGATTTCTCCATCTTCTACAATCTTGATCACTACTGCCACAATCTGCACCCTGGTACCACTTGACTCTGATACCAATTATTGTTGATATGATACCATCTTATTGCGGTAGAAAGAAAGAAAGAAGAAACAAAATAAGAAACACAATCAAATACATAGATCAGCCAAAGGCTCGCATCTACGGGATATGCAAGCTTCATTATGAGAAAAGAAAAAATTTATAAGAAGAGATCACACCCTCAATCTTCGTACATCAATCTCTCTCTATCAATAAAAAGTACTTTCTCACAAAGCGCTCTCTTTAGGAGACCCCTTGAAACGATCGCTGTCCACTGCCTGACAATCTGCCTGAAGTTCCTACTTCTACTCTCTGCTGGTGTCTCTCCAGGATCTGCTGCTGTTCAGGTCTCTGCCGAACTCCATGCCACCAGGTTCTCTGTTGCTACCGTCTGCCACAGGTCTCTTGCCCACAAGATCTTTTAATGGCCTCAGATCGAGTCTGGATCGGAGACTAAACTTCGATTATAACTCTAAAACCCCTGACAGTCATTTGATCAAAGCCACAATGCGTTTTGGCCGTCAGATCACGCTCAATCGTACCTGTGCACTATTTAGTCCACAAGAACAATCGTGAGCCGTGATAAATGCAGTAGGAAATGGCGTTGGTCCATAATGGACCACACAAATCGTTGGGGAAACAGGCTCCTCGCCCGTGCGCCCGCTGGGCCTCCCGCGCGTGCCCGCTGGGCCACGCCTATGGCCGGCCGCATGCGCCCGTGCTGGGCCTGCCTGCACGTTGGGCCACACTCGCCTGCATGCGCCCGCATGCTGGGCTGCGCGCTTGGCTGGGCTGCACGCCTGGCTGGGTCGGGCCGCGAGCTGCTGCAGACCCTCCTGACCGTGGGCTACTTCCTGGGTTGTTCTGTGCTGTGAACATGGCCATGGACTCTTCTTTGCACTGTGGTTTTTTTGTGGATCGAATTTGAGACATTTTTCTCAACATACAATCTTACGTAGAGGACCATTCGAAGCCTAGAGCCACATGAACAAACGCCAATGAGATACAGAAGCAAACTTGCAAGAAGAGAGTATACATGAAGATCAGAAATTTGGAGAAAGAAAATATAAACTTCTATGATGAAATAAAAGTATTACAATAGCTATCCTCTCACTTATAGTGATGCCAGATAAGCACAAGTCTTAGCGTTCTCTCCAAGACCAAAAAGGCTCAGACCAAGGTCAATCAATTGTTCCCTCCAAACAAGAAACAAAGTCTGAAAAACATAGCTCTAACTCCACGAATTGTCAACGTACCAAAAAGAGTAAAGGACCAAGCATTACTATTATATGTCATCATTGGACAGCACTTTATTTAGAGGAATTTGGATCCCTTTCCCTCCCGACTTTACAATGATTTCATGGAAAAAGTATTCTTCTCTTTGAAACACAACTACTAGGATTCATTGATTCATAGGTTAGGTGGCTAATCTAAGCCACTTCAAATTCAAAGATAACCGATTTATTAACTTAAGCTCCAATTTCAGTAAGGTAGAGAAAATATCATATGATCAGGACTCACAATGACTTATTCTGAAGCCTGTGGCTCTGTGATGCAACTCCTCTACATGGACAACTTTTCACTGGCCCATCCCATTAACTTCAGTTGTATTCCTTTCAATAGTTAAGGTATAAATTTAGCTCCATTAGAACGTAGGAAAAGGGTTTGAATTTGACTTCGACTACGACATCTAGACACTAAACTCTGTGCTTGGAGTGCACTAAGTGTTTAAACAGCTATAGTCTGATGAAAATCTCCTCACAGGCTCATGGAGTCAGCTTGTCACAAACTTGTAAATTGGTGCTTCTCCTCAATAGTTGTGGAGCTAGCACCAATCACCTAGCTTATGTTAAATATCCTAGTCTCCTATTGTAACACAAACTGTACCAAGCAACTTTTGTCATGCTATCTTCACCAGTGCTATGTGGGTGTTAGCCTTGTCATTTATTCAAAAGGAGCATTTCATGAATAATAGTGATTTCAGTAACTATCTGGGAGCTTTTTTTTAGTTTGCTTGTTTAGAGTTAAATTAATAAATATATGTTTTCATTTGGTTTATAAATTTCTTTATTTCAAAACTTATTAGATACTAGAAATTGCATGTATATTTACTGAAAAAGGAAGTTAGTTAAAATGAATGAATTGAGTAATGAACTTTTGCTATGTGCTAATTGAGTTACCAAACTAGCAAAATAATCCACCTAATGAACTTTCCTATGCGCTAATGGCAGACCAAAGCATTTTCTAAATGAGTTAAGTGGGCCAGTTCCATAGAGATCAGAACGTGACATGCACTTACTTTTGACAAATGCATTTTTTTTTAAAAAAAAAATTTCTTGTACAGAAATACACATTGGGATTGTTCTGTTGTTTTTGTTGGGATTTGTGAAATAGTATAACAAAGTATTAAGAAAGAAATTACTGGATATGTTAGATACAAGCAATCCAAAAATAGGGACTCAGAAAGTCTGATGGAGACTCGGTTTTCTTTCTTTCTTTGTTTTCTTCTTTTTTTTTGGGTCCCATGTTCTCTGAGATTAGGAGGGAAGTCCCATCTGTAGGTAGGGGTGACAAAAATAGACCTCCTGGTCCCATTTATGTCTTGTTTGGCACAAAGGTCTGAAGTAGTATTGTGTATGGGTCAAGTTTTCTGATCCGAATCAAATATCGGTCCTAGTTTTCACCCAACTATGGTCATAAGGGTAGAGTTCTATTTGAGTCGAACAATTGACAAAAGATTGAGTCATAATTTTAGATAAGAATTGAGTGATCAGTCTTTTCTCGATACTAGGTATCTAAATCATTTTAGAAATTATTCTGTCAGAACCGTAAAGACTTAATTTAGTAGGTTGAGTTAGGTTTATTAATAATTTGATTCTTACAAAATAAATTAGGCTGTGATCAAATGGGTTATCTGAAATGACCTGTAATGGGCATGGGTTGAGAAGTCTTTAAAATATTGTAGTCCTTAAGCTGACCCCAACTTGAACCAACCTATTATCACCCCAACCCATAGGAGAAGAGGAAGTGCATGGGCTGGTCTAAGACATGAAACAAGGATTTGTACTTCGGAAAATCCTGGAATAGAGTACTCTATGTTGAAATCTTGAGGAATAACACCACTCAGGACTTGAACCATACCCGCTGCTTGGGGAAGGAGGCGACCACTCAACTCACAATCCACTCCTAATTTTCATGGGACAACCCTGAACCACTTCTTCTACAGAATTTTACATATAAATAAATAAAATTATAGTAAAGCAACGGTCGAGCTACACAAATTTCCATCAAATTTTGTGAGATTTTCACTTTTTTCAGTAGCATATTAGTAAATCTTGCATAGGTCATACTTTAATGATGCTTCTGGAGGAACTGGTCTTGCTTTGATGAAGTGATATCCTGTGTAAGTTGAGATTTTAGGTTTGTGTTCCTAGAAGGTCTGCTTCAAACATTGACCATTATCTATGCATCAAACAACTATGGATGACTAAACCAGACCCCTGGCAATGGAGGATAACTCATTCATTCTTATCTGCTTCACACAAATAAGAATGCAAACAGGATATTGAATACGATTGCAAATATAAAATGTATATTAAACTTTATAGGTAAATATTATTTTATGTTTTTCAACTCAAATAAATATTGTAAGCATCCCTCTCTTTTCATTATCCTCATTTTTTTACAACAAAAAAATGGTACCAGAAACAACAAAGGTATAGCTATTTTGACTTAATTAACAGACTGTTTAACTAAAAAAAAAAATAAAGGTGGAACAATGCACGACGATCCCATCACTTTGAGGTCTTATCCTCATACATGCATGAGCTTTTTTGGATTTCAAACCATGACATTTAGATCATAATGAAGCAACCTCAATGCTGCACCAAGGCTCACCTCTCTCACACATCCTCATCCTTCTGCCATGTTGAACACTTTCAATTAATTATTAAGTATACAATCCATTAAATCAAAATGTAACTAAAGAAAAAAAAAAAAAATAAAGACATACTGATGATGAAACTAATACCATTTTAGAGTTTAAGAGCTACATAAGATGTTACTTTAACAAAAAAAATAAAAGGATTGCAAACACATTTTGATATCAGGATGCAAACAGGATACTAGCGTATCATGAATCCGCATGCATTTCCAATTTTTTTCTGATATATGCAAATGTAGATATTAGTCAAATGTTAATATCTACATACATATCCATGCACATTTGAATATAAAGGGATCCAGACGTATTGAGGGTGCAAAGCGGTTCAGTTTGTGACAGTTTGTTGTCTTGCCTGTGCCATTTACATTAAATACCTCAACACATTGGATGGGGTCCGGGAACCCCTTAACTCCTTTTTCTTCTTCTTCTTTTTTAAAAGCTCCTTGAACAGAGTCATGTCTCCTCAATGTCTTTTCATCAAAGAGAGAGACAGCCAGTTAAAGGAACATTTCTCCAGTCTCTTGCCATTTAATTCTTCCTTTGCTACTGGTTTTGTTTTTCTTTTTGTTGCAGATGCTAGAGTATGGGTATGGGTCTTCAACCCTTTCTATCACAAGTAACAACAAAAAAAGGGAACTCATGTTGAGACAAAGCACGGGGCAAAGTTGATAGACAATTGCCGGTTGATGCTTTCTACCAAGCTGCTCTAATAATGACCTATTTCCGCCGACAAACATGTTCTATGAAGGTGTTGGAATATTAGAAAATAAAAAATAATATATAATAAAGAACCTTAAAGGACAAGCATTTCCGCAGAAGTACCTTATAAGGCCTAACACGATAATCTAACAAAATATAAAGCATCTTCACCTAAAGAAATGCATCCAGTTTCTTTGCCTTGATCGGATGCGGAGGTCTGAAATTTTCCAAACAAAGATTGGAGCTCAGACATAATTCATTCAAAAAAGTATCCCCTTTGTCTATTTTGATTACTTCCAGGATGCTGCCAAGGACCTCAGCTGCAAGCCCAATTTCCAATAAGCGCCCGGGCTCCTCTCCACCTTCATAGATTAATTTTCCTGCATCTCTGAGTGGAACCACATTTTCCAATATTACTATTGCGAACATGCGGCCGAGAAACTCTGCTGCTCTGGGAGCATCATTTACAGCATCCTCCAGCAAGGTGAGAACAGATTCAAATCTGGCAAAAATTTTGAAGTTTGTAAGATTTCTTTCATTGAAACAAACAAGTAGATGTTCCTTTTGTAACTTTATTGGGTTTTAACGACTGGCATTCATACCCCTGGATAAGCTGTACTTCACTAAACAAACTATCTCGAGATTTGCATAGGTTGACAAGAAGTCTAGCCAAGAGATCCCTCTCCATGTCTTTCCGCTCAAAGGAGTCGGTCACCCAGAGTGATATCATATCTGGATAAAAATTTGGACAATTCAGCTCTTTGATGCACAAAGATACCTCCTTCTCGTCCCTGGCACTGATGAGATGAAGAGGAAAAGGAAAATTATCAGCAACCACAGTCCAATAAAGGAACAACAATTTAGGAAAAAGTAGAGAGGAAAATACAACCCCACCACTTCAACTTAACATGCATGGCACGTAATACACAATGCACCAGGGGACTTTGAGAAGCATAAGCCAAAACACAAGGTTTGAGAAGTAAAATTCACTCAGGGGTAAAAAAAAGTATAGACCCAGGATTTCTAAAAAGAAGATACTCAAGCTCATAAATCAAACGAAACTAATACAAAAGGAAACAAATCCATAACAAAGAATCCACTACACAAGCATGCATTCGGGAAGATAGCTCTCAGCCTTCCACCATGCCCTCCACACAAATCCCTATTACTCGGGGAAAGTCATGCCCCCAACAATGGGGAATGAATAGACCATAGCTTCTGCATCCAGACCATAAAACAAGGAAGTGTATTCCAATATCTGCATCAATGTGGAAGAATTCATAACCAACATAACAACACAAGCTTGCTTGTAGTTTGCCTGTAGTAATCACAAATTTCCGACCAAAAAACTAGAGTTTGCTTCTGTATAGACTGTATGAGATTTAGGAACTAGGTTTGGGACAAAAGAAGAGGAAAACATAGGGAAAGAGGGGTGAGGTTGGAATGGAATCTATGGTTGCTTATGCATCAAGTTCAACTCTTTGGTAAAATCCACGTGAAGTTAGCAATGTTTAAACTAATAAATTCCGGAAAATATATCAAAATCACAAGTAACTCAAAATATACTTAATAAGGAAATGATAATTTTAAAGACTTAAACATGGGAAAACCCTCATCTCATCAAAAATTAAAAAAAAAAAAAAAACACTTATTTCACAAAGTCTGAAAGAGATATAGGGAAATAAGGAGGCTAAATGATTAGTTATTCTTGAAGCATATTGACGTAATCAAAGAAGGAAATTTATATACCTAATCATGAAATATAGATAAACCAGCATGACAACAGGCAAAAGAATGCAATCACAGTATAAAGAAATAAAGCAACAATAAAGCTCCAAGGTCATGTTGTACAAACAATGGGAAAGGAAGCGAAAACTGGAAGGCAGACTGGTGCAGTCTATCAAGTCATTTTCCCATGCATTTGAACAAATAGTGGAGAGATTAAACAGCCCCATATAACAGAAGATAATGAATGAGATGGGGAAAAGGTAGAAAAAGGAGGCAACCAGCTGCAAATTTCTCTTGCACCCTAATCATGAATGCTACATAGAGTGCCAAATATTATAAAACATAGAAGAGAAGAGATATGTTTAGGAATAAGGTTAAAAGACCAGAGTAAACATCCTTGAAATTTGTTGATCCAACCATGGAATTAATCTATGTTCTACTTGTTGGTGTAAATCTAAATTAATTTATATGATAGGATGACTAATGTTAAAAAGATGGAAAACATATAAGATAAAAGCAAAGTGTCTTTTCTCCTCATCACAGTGCTTCTGCCAGAGACAAGCCAAACTGATGACTTCAATAATGAGAACCATAAGCAAACAAGTCTGGAATCATAGGCTCGAGAAAGGGGATGCCGGCTAACAAAGCACTACCGGCAACATAATTGGCTGATTGCCTGGCAAGGTCAACAGGTACTAGTCTAGACTGGTTAATAAAGGCACTACAACCTAACATGCAGAAGATGCCAGAATGTGCTGGGGTTTTCTCTTGATCATTAAGGACAGACAATAATTGTCAATGCAAGGAAAAGAGGCGAAAAAGTCCCATGTAGCATGACCAAACAAGAGATATGCCTGCAATAGATGCTAAAAACTTAGCTAAGAAGAAAGATAAGTCTCATGCAGCACAAGTGGTGAATAGTTGAAGCTTCTATCAAGATATATGCAAGATAAGCACCCAAGCATGTTACCTAGATGCTAGACATTTGGGTCTCTTGACACGTTGGACACTTGGGAGTTGGAAAATTTGACACTCCTTGATGCTTCGTACCATCAAATTTATGATGCCATATATTATTACATTTCTAGTTTTAGCACTTCTATTTCAAAGTTTTTAGTTAGCAACAATTTATGAAATTGAGGGTAGATCTAGCTTAGGGCATGTGCATATATCAGTACACATCCACACATACATATATAAGACATAGACATGCTACCATATTTGTTTTTCTGAAGATTCCAATATCACATTCTTTTGGACACTTGGACACCTAACATCAGACAGTAGTGTCATGTGTCCAAGTAATATTGCAGCTAAGACATAGCTATTGATGTAAGTATTCATCTATTATGTGGTCTTGTGCAGAGGGTTAACAAAATTGTATGGTGACAATAAGTGGATTCAATGGACCTAGCCATGATGATGGTAAGTCAGCATATGAAAGTCAAATAAACAGGCATAAGAGCTATATTGAGACCATCTTAAAGAAAGAAAAATTTCAAACTCAAGGGTGGAAAATCAAGAGAAGTCAAGGGCATAAACAATGAGAAGAAAAAAGGTAAATGAAGGCAAAAAAATGGCACAAAAAGATAATGTATATGCTGATTAGAGAATGAGAAAGCAAGGGCTCAAGTAGGGATGTGTGGACCAAATTGAGTGAAAACACTCTAAGAAACCCTAAAGTTGCAGGAAGCTAATGTCCAAAAGAGATCATAAAATAAGTCAAGCAAAAACAATCGATGATGGTACAAAGAACCAAACAGAAAAATCGAATCAAATCTCCAAGCAGCAAAGAAAAAAGTGCCATGGACAAAGTGGCGTACTGAAGATTTATGGGGGCTGCCATGGCAGGTTGGCAAGAAAGAATTAAGATCCAAGGGCTAGGAAGAGAAGGGGATCCCATGGAATGGTTCCATAACCAAAAAAACCTATTTTTCCAAGTCAACGAAGAGTCAACCAGTAAGATTCCTAAGATATTCCTTTAAGGCATTAGGGGGCTACCATGACACCAAGGTGTGAGCTCTAAATTATCAAAGGTAATGGAAACTGATTTAGATTTTGACTAAACCCAAGAGAACCACATAAAGGTTGAACATTATATCATTTGGTGGTGGAAGATTGTGCATCTACACTCCTTTACAAAAACAAAAAAAAAAAAAATGAGAAGACACTACGGAATGTTCCTAGCATGAAGATTGATGAGTGATATTTTCTTAAAACAAGCATAGGTAAAGAAACAGCAAACAAACAGAAAGGATGCTAAATAAGTTCCACTAATCAAAGTAGAAAAACTGTCATATTGATTTAGATAATCAGACTGTCAATATTCTATCATCTCAAAATCTCATAGAAATTATAGCCCTAAACTGAGTGGAATGGAGAACAAGGATTCATGTAGGTGACCCAACACGTTTGGGACTAAGGCTTACTTGAGTCCAGTTAAGACTGTCAATACTCCATGATGTAAAGTTCAGGTCATTTGATAATAAAAAATATAATGAATGGATAAACTAAATCGACATGCAAATCATTCCTAAACATTCTTGTGACTTAAACTACCAACAGGGGGAAAAAAACTTCACATTAAGCAGTAAAATTGTGATTCTAACAAATAGACATGGGATTAGGGAACCTTTCTACATAAGGTTTCCTTCAAACCACACAATCATTTACTATTTTAAATAGCACTAGAAGTCTAGAAAAACTGAGGCTAAGACATCATGTGATCCAGTGCAAGCCATTTCTCCCAAGTCTGGATTGAGCATCTTAACATGATTTGGAGAGAAGGCCCATACTGAACCCATCATGTGATTGGATGCCTGATTATGAGGTTCAAAGCCTAACTGGCATGCCCGATCCACAGTTCATAGAGAAAAGACCTCTTGACCTCCTCTTTCTTTCCTGCAATTTTTCTCAGAAAGCAGTACTCATAAGAAAGCTTGCGGAAAAGAGCTAAGGTATAGGCTCCTTACAAGCACAGCCTTGTCCCTAGCCACCACACATCCTGGCCAAGTATGGCCAACATCCCTTCCACCCTTCTCATCATCGCTACCCACCCTCCAGTACCGAAGCCCCAACACCACTCTACCACCTCCCAGGAGACCTTTTCATTTGTGTACTTGAACATAGGTTAGGCTTACTAACTTGAAGGATTTTTCTCTCTCGGGATGTCAAGCATCATCTCATGGGATGAAAATCTGGGTCCTATCCCATGGGGTACATACACCAAGTACCTCAATAGTCCCTTGTCAAGAACTTTTAAAACAAGGAAATCATGAGGTGTGCTATCATTGGATCTTGCATCAAGTTCAAGCACCATGCAAAAAAAAAAAGGCTAGTTACCTAATGTAGAACATAAATCAATAGACTACCAGAAATTTTCTGGGAAAGAAATGTTTCTGTTAAAGTTTGGTCAACCATAAGCCAATAAAGACACTACTTCAGCAGTGCAGTAAGAAGATCTTGATTGGAAGAAATGTTGCAGAGCATTGTTGTTAAAATCCTAGAATCCACAATCTGAATCTTATGATCTGGATTAAAATGGCTTCAAACAATTTGGATCTTAGATCTATAAACAGACTGGGAACAACATGGTTGCCAGAGGTGCCTGTCTCTGCATCAGAACATCTTCTATCACAGTGACGAGAGGAAATTTTTCTCTATGAAGACTTGGCATGATGAAGACAACAGAAACAAGGATTTACAATTCCCTTGGCAATAGGGGCATTTATAGGTTGGGCCAACCCAAACAGCACGAAGGCCTAACCCAATTTTCATGGGCCTCAAGCTCAAAAGCCAGACCTGCAGGTTAGGCTTGGATTGAAGAAACATGCTGACAAACAATCAGTCTAGAATTGGGCTTAGGCTCTGAAAAAATAAGGATTTAGCCAAAATCCCCAAGTCTGCCACAGCCAGGTTAGATTATTTGATATGAATATGTTTGGACCTAGCTAATGCAATAGCATGGACCCAAGCCTAGTAGTCGTAGTTATCTAAGATTCAGAGTAGGTTGATTTATACATCTTACAAGTTTTATTTTTGGTTAGTTGCTACTTTGTATGAGATTTAAAAGTTTTTGGCTAATCTTATGGCCTGTACAGTGGTAATCCATCAGGAAAAGCTGGGTAATCCTGCTGGGCGTGGATTGGACAGCTCATTTGGGTACGGCCCACATCAACCTGACCCTCCCCCACCATGCATCTTTTCTTTTCCCTTGCAGGTTATGGGCCAGAGGGGTTGGTTGATGTGGGTCATGCCCAGATGGTCTGTCCAATCCACAAATCCAGTGGGATTGATTTGGTTGTTCCTGCCGGATTACCTAAGCAGGCACCTGGGTTTCTCAAAGTTTTAGGAATTTCAGCATGCAACATTTGATACAAAATTTTAGCATAGTTCAGCAAATGGCTCATCCCAGGCACCAAACAAGGGAAACCAACCTAATGAAGCCCATATCACATAAGAAGGCTTCAGACATCATGCACCCCTATCATCTCGTAGACAAGATAAAGGGATGCCTATTTCCACTTAGATACATGAAAAGGACTGTAGGAAAATTTAAAAAAATAGAAGTGTGACAGGAAAAGAGAGAGAGGGAGGAAAAGGAAAAGAGAGGAAAGAAGGAAAGAAATGAAAGAAAAGGAGATTGTTACATAGGCTATCCACCACCCTTTCCGTCACTTTTCCTAATTTTGTTCTCCTTTATTTCCACCTTTTGGATCATATACTTGTCCTAGGGCCTATTGGATCTAGACTAGGATTTTTCTTACGGTATAAAAAGAAGGATACAATGTAAAAAAGCAACATAATGAACCAAACAAATTACATATTCATGATTTTCTATTTCCTTCTTTTTCTCTTTGGGCTCAGAAATTCACCCCAAATCATGGATAAATGGATATAATTTCCTGCGGGCTTTTTTCTTTTAGCAAGAAAGATTGGAAAGGTAATTCTGATGCATCCAGAAAATCAAATCTTATCCAAAAACATAGATTTAGCCTCTCCAATGGATTCAATATTTAAACTGGATCCACATTGGTTTGGTAATCTTATCTTCTTCCTTCTAGAAGGTTATGGTAGCCTTGGCTTTAACTAAGACCATGAAGCATAAGTTCTATCATCAAATCCACAACCAAAAAGAGGCTTCTGTGCCATTAGTGGAAGACGTACCTGCACTTGTGGCAAGCATCTCATCACATCTGGACCATATAAGTTATCCCAATTTTTGTATCTTAAGAGTAACAAAGGGTTGCAAGCAGTCTCTTTTCAAAAGAACCATTAGGTAAACTAATTTTTGATTTGAATACCTAGTTAAAATGTCCTTTTCATCCGTCTTGAGAAGGTAGTGTTTGAAAGTACAAGGAGAGGGAAAAGATTCAGGGAGTCTGACAAGGAAGCAAAGGCACTTGTTTGCTAGATGGAGCATTTGTATGGTTTCTTTCTGGTTGTCTACTTGAGTTTTGGCACACTTCGAAAGATATGGTGATTAAGATGTGAAAAATTCTTTTACAACAGATTATCTTTAAAAAAGTGTACTTCAAACCCTTAGGAAATATATGCATTAAGGGATCATGAACCTAAAACTTTGCTTAGGGTGTTTTTGATGTTTCTTCTACTTCTATAATAGCGGTTTTCAAGGACTTTGATTTAAGTGTTTTAACGAGAGCCGAGAAGAACTCCACAAGTTCTTGGTAAACTTTCAATGCAGGGAAACAGTTCAGTAAGAAGAAAAAGATAATGAGATAACAAGCTCATGTCTAATGAGAACTAGTGTTAACCTAATCAGAAATAGGATTTGAGATTTAGACATGGAACCACCCACTTGGAACAAATCATGCAAGTCCAACTTAGATAGAGAGTGAGTTTCAGTCTATAAGTTTGAGTTAGAATACAATGTATTCTATCTCAAGGACAAAATTTTGCAAAACTTCATTTGACCTAAGAGGAGGCTTAGGGCTGAATCAAGGACTTGCACCTGATCCTCAAACTCAGATTTTGATGAGGAACAGGTTGGTGAAGAGTTGGATTAGATTTGGATTACCAAATTACTAGCACCTTCAATGAGCTTGCTTTCAAGTAAGATGTATTTTTCAATTATAGGAAATACAACTGCCACTTCTAAGACTAGAAAGGCTGCAGGTTGGATTGAGCAGGCTGGGGAAGTCAAGAATTATATTCAGGGATAGAGCCATGATTTCTGAGTAGGGGGGGCTACGTTGTGAGATTATGCTAACATTGGCTCACTACTAAAAATTGTAAAAAAATTAATTAAATGAAGATAAAAAACCATTAAATATATATTATAAAGATAAAAAAATGTTTTGAAATATTTAAACAATTATAATTAAATTAAATTTTAAAACTTTAAAAATATTATAATTGGAAACAATGAAAAATAGCATACCGGCAAAAAAATGCTGCCAGCTGTTAGTAAGTAAAGAAAAATTCAAAATAGCAAGATGTTACAATCGAAGCAAGCATTGCTGGTGAACTGCGGTAAAGATTTCTATCACTTTCCAGGCATCTGGTCACTGACTACCATCGATGGAGGAACAAAGAGACAAAGAAAGGGGAATTAAGTTGGGATATCATTCATCATGATTATGATAAGGAGATTTGTTTGCAACTTCAAATTTATTCTAATTTAGTTGAGAGCCCTTTTTGAAAGCATTTACTACTATGATAGCAACTAAGAACTCTATAAGAGAAAAGAGCCCTGACCTAATCTGCAAGAAATTTAGTATCATGGTAGCCTGAGCAGTTTAATACCAAGTGTACCCTCACACGCCATTCTCATGTTCCTATGTTTTGCACCCCAGGCTGCATTTAGATGCCGAATAGCTAACCATCACCTGCATAACTTTAAACTTTGGTACTCATCCCCTAATCAGCTAAACAACAAATAACTTCATTCACTATTTGGATGGTGCTCCCATGGTTAGTGGGATAACATAGTGGAAAAAGCAAAGAGGGAGCAGGAGAGTTATGGGTGGTTAAAGTTATTTCGCCCTCTCTCCCTTGAAATAACTAGAAACTGGTTAAGTACCATTTTCACGCATTGGCCAAATAAGATTATTCACCACTTAAAAAGTGGTGTTTGGCTGGTCAGCTGGATAACTTTATATTATCTACCATTTAACCAACATCCAAACACGGTCCTAGTATAATTTATAGATTAGAAAGTGCCGACTGGAGAGGTGATTGCGAGGAAAGTTCTTTTTGGTTTATTTGAATTCCTAATTTGAGCATTAATGGGTATCGCATGGACTATGAATGGGGAACATGGCCAAGAGGGAAGGGGGCCATAATTAGGATTTGACTGCTTTTAGGGGGAGGACAAAAGTGGAACTTGGTGGGGCCACTGGGCACACGAATTGAGCACCTAAGGGGCATTAGAACAGTTGAGAAGGGGCCATGGCCCCCCTTTAATGTAATACAGCTTGTCATATTTGTGAATCCATTAAACCTAACAAGAAACCCCACCATTATGCATCAAAAGAGAGAGAGATGGGGAGGGAGGGAGAGAGGGAGAGAGAGAGGACCAACAATAACTGTATTCAACAGACATGGGATCTAGGGGCTTCAAGTGGCAATAGTAAAGTGTTTGTAGGTGTTTGTCTCTTCCCCCTCCTTTCCTCTTCCTTCTATTCCACCTCACCTCCATGTCATTTGATTTCCTTTTTCCTATTATCACCACTAGAAACCTTTGCTTCTATGCATGTGAGCATCTTGGAGGGAAAGAGTGTATGATGGCTGCTCATAGTCCCACCGTTGAGCACCAGAGCTCCTTCCCCTCCTGTTTCATTCTCTTTCAAAATATTGCCATAACTTGCTGACTTGTTGCATTACATTGAAGAAAGCCATCCACCAATGATATCCTAAAATGATTGTCGTGTCAAAAGTGCACAGCAGCAAGTAAATTAAGGAATTATTGTTAAGCGATAGAGCTGATTTTCATGACAACCATTATAACCACTGGATGCCTGCTATCTTAGTTCTTCAAACATGTTAGATTATAAATGTATTTTCTTGTGTGAATTTTAGCCCTTGCTATTGATAGATTTTTTTGAATAGACAGACATTTTTTGATTGAAAGATGAATTAGACATACTGGAATTCTTACTAATTGTCATAATCTACAACGTTTAGGGTTATTGAAAAAATAACAAAAATAAATGCGTAATAACTAGGTTTATTTTAAAAATATTTGTTTATTTGTTGCAGTATCCTTGTCTCATTATCCCTTGTTTTTCAAAATTTGTGGCATGCAGCATGTTCGTATAATGCTATATCCTGATCAATTTATCTCATTCCATCTCCATGCTTCACAAACAGGTATAGATGATAAATCAATTGGTGAGTGCACTTAGGACAAAAGACAAGTTTCTCCTCTGTCTGGCCTACTTTTATGAACTTGCAGCATAACATATTCCTAGTTATGTAATGTTCTGACTTCCTGAATATAAGCAACATCAAATGAAATAACTGTGCGGTTAAAACATTGCATCATTTAACAAGTATATCAGATATTATACTGTGACTAGCTGATTAATAAGTTAGGACAGAATTTTCCAATACCAACTGCTAGATAATGATTAGGACAACTATGCAAACTAAATGGCTGATAGAACATTTGATCTTCTAGTCTGCCTGATGATATAGTCTAGTCAGTATAAGACATTCAAAAACAGTTAAACGACTACAAAAACTGAACAGATCCTTGAATGTTTAAATGGGTACCATATAGGTTGACAGGCATTGCATAGCTGTTCACATGACTGTTTAAGCAATCAAGCAGCCAGTTTAAATATGAAACAAGGGAATGTCCAAAAGATTAGCAGACGATAATAAAAGAGAAGTGGTTGGAAAGTGTTATTCTGATGGTGCAAAAATATGGAAGAATGTCATCTGTCAGATAGAGAGTGAAAACTATGAACTAAGATAAAAGACAAGAAAAAGGTCAAAAAAAAAAAAAATAAAGACCACATACAGATTTATGTCCTCAACAGGTAAAAATTAACATCGAGAAAAAATGATCATGAACTCTTATTTCCAGACAAGATTACTGGCTAGTTTAAGTACAAATAAACCAAAATGTCAGGAAATCACATACTAATCAATGCTTCAAGCCCAAAGCAAAATTTCCAACATAGAGTCATAGCCATGTGAATTTATGAAATAGAATAACAAGACATATCACTTTATGAGAAGCACGCATATCATGGATGATATAGTTTGAAGCAATCTATACAGACAAGCAAACTACATATAGTTCGAAGCAATCAATAAGGACAAGCAAAATACATGGCAAATTGAATCATGTTAAAGACAAAGTAAATATGTAAATATCCCCTTCCAGAAAGATGAGAGCTTAGCTGCCAAATGAGTGTTTTAATATCACATAACCATGTGAAATTATCTACATAGTTGGAATAGTTATATCAGATCAACTAAATTATGTGTTGCTCCTAAACAGGCAATAAACCTACAACCGCCATGTAACCTTATTACTGTTTAATCTGACTTCTATGGTAATCTTTACCATCAGGCAAAAAAACCATGGCATGCATCTCCATGATAACATAAAGATCTTCCAACAGTACTCAGAAAAGAAATAGTAAAACAGAAAAATATGTTACCTATAGAATTCCCTTATCGCTGATAATGACTTTTCTTGCAAAGCCTCTTCAGACAATGGTTTTGCTTCAGAAGATGCACCTGTACTGCCACTTAAAGATCCCTGCGCATGACCAGCAGGAATGGTAGTTGCTGCAGATCGTTCAAAAGAATGATCTGCAAGCTTGTCCCCGCTTCCTAAATAAGTATTACGATCTTGAGGATTCAGCTGATCATGGGTTGCTCCAGAGAGCCTATCTGGCATATATTTTGGCACCATTTCTTCTTTTAAGCTATAAGGTGTCCGATCAGGTGACGGGCTGTAGCCATTTGGACCTGATGGCATTCTACGATTGTCACCAACATTTGGAGAAATATCAGCCATGGTAGCACCTGGCATCAAAGACTGTGCTCGAACAGACATACCCCTAGCAAGACCACCTTGTGGGCCCAGAGTAATTGAATCATCATCAGTAAGTCTTTGAGGAAGGGGAACTGACAATGTTCTACTTTCAAACGGATGTCTATCCTCTAATCGAACATCTTGAGCTCCATACCCACGGACCTGAGGAGGTAAATTGCGTACGCTACCTATCTGTGAGCTTGGAGAAGGTAATATAGTGGACCCCCTTTGACCATAATCAACAGGTGGTCCTCTTCTTGAGATGGAAATACCAGAACCACGAGCTGATCTGCTTGCTTGAGCCTGCCGCTCCTGAGCTGCATCTCTATGCACCTCTTCAATTTTCTTTGGGCCTTCAATTTTCCTTCTTTGTTGCCATTTATTCTTTCTCAGATCAATTGCATCCTTCAGCATGAACCTAACCCGAGATGATAGCTTCTGATTTATTGATAGTTTTGCCATCATGTCAAAATATGCATCCATGTGTTCCTTGGCCTTGGGGTGGTCTATCATCTCACCTATTGTACTCATCAACTTGCACAAAGCTTCAATATCTTCCTCATCAGGATTCTGATACTGCCCAAGCAACTTCTGGATGCATTCATGCATAATTCTCTCTGTCAACATTCTTTTCTTGTACAATTCTCCAATTAACCTGATATTTCCCAGCATACGCCTCCGTGCCTTGATTCTTTTCTCCTCCTTTTCCTCTTCAGATTGTTCAGTCTCACCTTCCTCTTCAGCTTTACTAGCCTCAGCTTGCTCTCTCTCCCCCCTTTCAAATTCCTCTTGGCACTTGTTTAAGAGCAATCTTTTAAAGGTAATCTTTTCATTGCCCTCTGTGAAATCAGGTAATTCACGAGCAAGATGATGACAGAAATCAGCATACATCTCACAAAAAGTTGGCTCCATCAAAGCTTTGTCAAAAATCTGAGCAATAACACCAGTAAGAGTACCAGCATTGTCAATATTAACCTCTTTGACTTGCTGAAATAGCTTCTCAAAATTCTGAGGCGTCAGCTTGTTCAGTATGCCCTTCAATTGCCTTTGCTTTGCCTCTTCATCGTCATTCACCTTACCCACTAAATATCTATTCTGAGCTTTGTGCATTACTTGTGCAGGTGTTTGAGGAGAAGGAATTAACCCTCTTTGAGTGCCAGAACGCTGCCACCTGTCTGCATCAGCACCATTTCGTGGTATTCCTCCCTGAGTTGCCAGTGACTGCACCGGCCCAGAGGGAATCCCTCCAGCAAACTGACTAGATGACTGCCCACGTGGATGTCTCAAAACTCCTTGATTAACTCCTTGTCCCAGACGAAAGTTCATAATAGATGATCCATGAGCCATCTCAGGCCGAAGATCACGTACAGAAGCAAAAGAACTAGATGCTTTTGTCCACTTATCATCATCCACAATGCCAACCAGACGGCGATCCACCCGGGAAGCCCCTGGAGATCTATCTGTAATCCTTCCAGGACTTGGGTAGGGTTCCCGATCAACAATACGGGAAGCACCAACTGAGACACTCATCAAAGCATCAGCTATATCAGATCTAATCTCAAACCCTACAGGAAGATCAGCACATTGCTCAGAAAAGGTTAACAGAAAATCCCTGGAATACTTCCTCCTCATAGTCTCATTTCTGTTATCATTCTTTGCTTGACTTGCTTGCTGTCCATCCTCTGATATTCTCAATTTTGGAGTGGAGATATCAGCTGCATCTTCCCAATCATCCACTTCAACTTTGCTCTGCTCATCTCCCTCAACAGCAACAATGTCGTTATCAGTATCTGCAGACACATGTTTTCCATCCACTACCACAGAACTATCCACACTTTCTGAGCTATTAGTATTTTCATGTTTTTCTTCAGGACACTTGTATGCAGTGTAAAGATCAGAAGTTCCCGCCGCTTCAGCCTTTGAAAGAATTTCTCTCTTCTTCCTCCTTTTTCCAGAAGCAGGCCTAGCACGGGGAGGCTCCAAAGAAGGCTTATCCTTGGGTCCAGATGACAAAGCAGAAACCAGATCCTCACTAGACAGCTCTGTAGCTTTTCCTTCCAGCTTTTCGGTCACTTTAGAAGTAACAGAGGCTGAAATAGCAGCTACCTCTGGTTGTGAGGCATCAGGTTCGCTCAAGCCAGCATCATGGCTGTGTAATGCTTTACTTGTATTTGTGATGGCATCTGGAGAGGAAGGCTTTTCTTCTTCAACATTTACAGATGAAAGATGACATGAAGGAACCACATCAGCTTCTGTGAAGTCTGAAGTTGTCCTAGCAGATATGTCTATTTCCTCGGATGTCTTCCCAACCACTGAGCTTTGCTCCACTGCTTCATTGTGGGAACCAGACTGTTGCCTTTCAGCATCATGAGACTCACAGACAGTTGAACTTTCTGAATTTTCTCCCCCAGCCCCGTCTTGCTCAACCAGTTCAACTGGCTTTCCACCTTCAACACATTCAGTAATAGCAGGTACTGGATACTCTTCAGAATTGCCAGCCTCTCTTGAGGAATCACCGAATACTTCAGTTTCACCATTTTTCTTCTTTGCCACTGTTTCTTGTCCTGGTTCAACATCCAACAAGATAGAATTTTCCTGACTAAAAGTTGGATATAAATTCTCCAGTGCAGTTTCATCCATCTCAAGACCAGTAGAAGTTGATGTCTCAGAAGAACCTTTCTTTTTAACTAGAGTTATGCTATCAGCTCTCCCAGAAACATCTTGTAGTATTTCCTGCCCCCAAATAATTTCACCTGATCCTGATTCGGTAGGTGCGAATTGGCTTCCAATAGCTTTCGAAATTCTGACTTCAGTGGAACTACTCTGTTCTAAACCAGGTGAAGACAAGCCAGAGGTAATGTTTGGCATACCTGCTCCAGAAGATTCCTTAACTTTCTCAGAATTTCTGGACATTTGCCTAGTTGCTACATCTCCAGGATCACCCTGGCTAAATGAAGACAAGTTCACACTACCTGCAGAATCAGATGTATCTGCCTGCACCATCCAATCATGTCCAAAAGTTACACATAAAAATTACAATGAGAGGGAGAAGATAAGAAAAAGAAATAAGAAACATTTGTCACACCTGTTGCCAGTGTTGCAAGTGTCTGGGATCCTTCTTACTGGGCTTTTTCAGGTGATCCATCAATGAGTCCGATCTTCGAATAGGTTCTGTTCTTCTGCCATCAGTTCCTGTCTCAACAGATCCAGAATCTCCATGAGGAGCAACAATAACTGTTGAGGCTGCAGCCTCTGTGGTTTCCAATGGCTGAGAAGATGATTTGGGCTGCTGAACAGAACATTCTGGTCTGATTTTAATGTCATTTTGTGGATGAGAAGAAGTGGCTTCTGCAGGTAGCTTTAATATCCTAGGTGCTTCAGCATTGCTTATGGGCATGCTGACTGTTAATAAAGTTGTCCCAACCTTATTGCCATGCAAACCAATAACTGGCTTCACCGTCCCCTGAACTGAAGATGTTGGATCAGAGACTGGCACAGCTTCTACTTTCAGTGGTTCAGAGAGACTATGCAAAGAAAGTCCAGAATTGCTGCCAGCCATGGGCTTAAGGACAGACGGATTCATAAATGGAACGCCTTGGCCACTCTGGCCAACTGAATAGCTATATCTTGGTACCTGTGAACCAGAAGGCAACTGGGTGCTTGTCAAAGGGAGAGAAGTTGAGCTAGGGAAGAACATCTGTGATGAGTTATAAGCATTAGGCTGCAATGGAGGATAGTAATGTGAGGGACTAAGTGATGCAACTGGTTGGGATTGAGATGTTACATTAGGAAGGGGTCTTTGCCCTGCAGAACCACCATCTGCATATGAATCTGTCCTTTTGTCAAGTCTCAGCTCCTCATGGGTCTCTGGATGAGTTATCTTTACAGTGGTCTTGCGAGGAGCACCAAATTTTCCAGGCTGATGTTGTGAAAATTGTGGGGTGGCAATGCCCATTCCCATGCTTCCTATCTGAGGAGGCAGCGGATGACCCATTGGAGGTGCAAAGCCCAAGCCTTGTGCCTGGTGCATTATGGCCTGAGGCTGCAGAGGATGAGACTGGAGACCATGGAGAAACATCTGTTGTGGTACTTGGGGGATACTTCCAACAGGTAATGTCATTGGCATTTGCAGTGAACTGGCTGCAGCACCCTGTGACTGCATCTGAGGGCTGGGGCCACCAAATTGCAGGGGAACTTGTGGATGTTGAAAGGCCACCGGGACAGGTAACCCAGCTATAGGAAGAACAGAAGATTTCGGTAGTGGTACAGCAGGGGGAGCTGAAATTTGTGTGTGCCCATCCTGCTTTACATGGGGAGGAGGTTGAGATTCTCCTGTATTTGATTGGTTAAGACCACTTGTATCCTTCTTTGGTAGTTGTGGATGCTGTGATCTAGAGGGTACAGGCACTTTCGGCATCATCCCGAATGACCCATGGCGAGCCTGCATGATGGAATTCAAGATCATAAAATAATAAAAATAGGAAATTTAAAAAAAAGAAAGAAAGAAGGGTAACAACAATGGCTATTATGTGTCCATTTGACAGTGATCAAAACTTCCTCATAATGGAGACTCAACATTTGGATAAAATGACCTGACCCAAGCCAGAGCAGTTATGCATCTGTTTGACATGCATCAAAAATCAAAGTGTCTGATTCATCCAAACTTATAAAGCTGCCAAGTGATACAAGTTATATGGAATAAGAACAGCCACAGGAATATATAATGTTGGTTCATCAATCATCAAAGCAAAATTAATTCACATACAGCCCAATTTTTTTTTGTGTGAAAAGTAACAGTACAGTATCAACAAACCTGGTCCTGCTTCTGCTCATCCAGATTAGGTGGAGCTGACGTAGTCCGAGCAGGAATCTACATTCATCAATTTGCCAAATCAGAAGGTACATTGCATAAAATAAAATCAAATAAAATCAACAACAGCCAAAACTAATAGCAAAAAATTCAACTTGAAGCATAAAGCAAGACAACTTACCTGCATTCCATCCATGAGACCAGGACTTATAGACCCAAACTGGAGAATAAATGGTCCATCACCTGAAGGAAAGAAACATTTAACAAACAAGCCTAATTGCAACAACTTTTTTCACCGCAATAAATTAAAAAAAATAGTTTTCACATTTGAAGATAACGTCCTGCAGAGACGTTATCACTATTTGCAGCAAACCATGCTCCAAAAAACAGTCAGTATAGAAAGGAGAATAGATTAGGAGAAAAGGAATCTAAACATACAAAACCCACTGGAGAGAAAACATTCAAATAATAAAGTTAATAAATGCACAAGAATTACCTTTGGCCGGAGTCACAGGAGCCGCAGAATCTGAAGCTCCTGCAGCAGATCGAGGAATCGGAGCACTTGGGTGGGCTCGCGAACTTCTCGGGATGGGTGCATCCACAGGTTTTGCAGTACTTGGTGCTGGTGCATCAGTTGATCCTGAGCAACATAAAGACAAGGATAGATACTTTTTCCCTTTTCCAACAGAAGAATCAAGCAAAATCGATAAATATCAAGATATAAGATAATCATAAATGAAGAAGATATTCCAAGAACCAAGCAAGGATGGCTAGACATGGGCACCATTCTGCACAGGCCGTGGAGCAACCGGAGCTGCAGCGGCAGCGGCAAAACTCGGCCCCGAACTCGATGTATTCCCCCTGGATGGCCCTCCTTGTCCATTTCCAGACTTCTTGAAACTAGAAAAGCAACAACAAAAAACCAATAAAAACCCTAACTTTCGCATGTCTATCTGCCCAAATCAACAAAAAAGAGGGATTCCATCAAGAAAGGTCGGCATCACAGGCGCAAGCTAGATGAAGTCTTTCTTTACCTCCGATTCGTTGAGAGCGGCGGGTGGCTCGATGAAGCATGGGGGAAAGAGGAGGAAGAAGAGAGCTGGGGAGGAGGGGCGGAGCCGCCACCGCCCTTCGCGCCGCCGCCGGAATATCCCCTGTGCTGGCCGGAGCTGCCGGAACGACCGCTCTTCCTCAGCTGCTGGCCGTCACTCCTATCTACCCTGGATTGATTGAAGGACATAAATCCGTCTTTCTTCAACCGACCTAGAACACCAAAAATCAATCTCAAACAACAAAAAATATATAATATAAAATATAAAAAAAAAGATCCCATCAACCGATCAAAACCGAAGAGATAACCCTAGATTTTGCCATCCCCAAATCCAGAAAAAATAAAACAAAACAGTGCCAAAGATTCAAAAAATATCCCCGAAAAAAAGTTTAAAAAACCCAACTTTAAAGCATTGGCAAACTCGATTTCGAGGGTTTTGAGATCAATCACTCACCTGAAGCCTGCGAGGAGATAGAATCGCGAATTGCGGGAAAGATTAGGGTTTCTCCCTCGTCGCTATCGCGAGGAAAAACGGTCGAATAGGTTGGTGAAGCGAGTGTGGGGGAAGACAGAGAGAAGCGAGGATTCGAAAGGGTTTTGTTGGAGAGTACAAATACAAAGGGAAAAATAGAAGGTTATTTATATTTATATCATATGAAGTAGAAGAGAAGGAAATGAACTACTCTTCTAAATGGGCTTACTGATGGGCCTGGGCTCTGGGCCACGTTCAATTGTTCTAAATTGTTCCATATGAAGTTTTTATTGATTACAATCATTGATCAAATGGACTCAACTTCTTCATGATTTGCCAACTTGTGAGGCCGTTAATCCATAAATCTGGGCAGCATTTGATTGGGAATAAAGCAGGTATAAAGCTTGAAGTGAGAGAAGAGGCGGCAGCTGGATCAGTTCGAAAAAAGATAGAGATCAAGTCGGAAAGATAATAGATCAAAAACCTATCAATCTGAACTCAATTTGTTTATTAAACAGATTAAAATTCTAAATCAAAACATGACTATTTTATTAAGTAGATAATTTAGATCGATTTACAATGGATTGTAATAAGTTAAATAAGTTAAATAGTTAAGCATTGCCACTCCTCCTTGGGAGATATTATTTGTGATAGAATAGTTTTTTGTAGAAGTTGTCGAGGAAGCCGATGTCAACAAGATGATTGGAGATTGTGGTTCCTCCTTTCTATTATCCAAAGTAAAGAAGATATGAACTGGAAATCGTTATATCATCCAAATTTGCTTATACTAATGCCAAGTTAGTATACGAAGAAGAAGCCATTATTTATGCCTATCTCCTCCTTTTCTAATGAATAAGAAATATTCCTGATTAAGGTCAAAACCAAAAAGGAGTACAAACTATTTCAAGAGGCATGACTTATTCCTGAATCAAAAGCATATGACCACAAGATCTTATGGTCACCATCTTGAATAGAAAAGAGTGGGACAAATCTAAAAGCCCCTGGCCCAATAAGTTAAGTAAATGTCAGCTTTCGTATCTCAAGAACACCGAGATCAGATATTTTGTGGTGTTTATTTGATGTTCCTTTTTTTAGGTAGCACTTGGATGCCATAAAGTAAGTTGTTTGTAATAATTAAATAAAAGGAAGGCTTTAAGATGACCGTAGGATGCATGCGAGTCGACGGCAGAGTCAACGTCAATGTAATAGTATAAAGCATGCACACAAGACGCACTGAGGTTTTGCTTACATGGGAAGAAAAGAAATGACGTGGGACATCGGGTGGAACTCTGGCTCGCGGATTCCCACTTTGATCTTCCTAGTCATGCCTCATGGAAGTCATATCTTTTGTAACGTAGTAATGTGTTGAAGTCATTTAAGACTTATTTTTTAAAATAAATATTATAAAAAAATTAATTAATTTTTTTATTAATTAATTTATTTATATTTTTATTTATTTATATTTTTATATTTTTTTAAAATAAATAAATTATTTTTCTATAGATAGCATTTGTTCATAAAATGAAAAAAAATTTGATCCACCTAAAAGGTGTCTAAATTATTTTTCCATCAATCGAAAAAATAGCATTTCTAATTCATTCCTAATATACTCTTAATCTTATAATATAATATAATATAATATAATATAATATATTATTATAATACATCATAATAATATCTTACTATAATAATAAAATAATATATTATTATAATAATATTATATTATATTAATATAAGATATTAAAATAACATAATATAATATACTATAATATATTATACTATATTATTATATATAATAATATTATATAATGTAATAATATAATATGTTTATATATAATCAAATATACCAATATAATATATTATATTATACTATATTATTATATATAATAATATTATATAATATATGATGCTATATTAATATAAAATATTAATATATTATATTATATTATACTATATTATAATAGTAATATAATAATATATAATAATATGATATATTATATTATATTATACTATTATATATAATAGTATTTATATAATAAAAGATATTATGAAAAATATGAATAGATCGTAGCAACTTACCTAGGAAAATAGTAATACAAAAGAATATGGCTAACAGATTTTCAAGCTATTTTCCAATGCACAAAAGAACATAGATAAATTATTTTTCGATCTAAATGTTGTCTGAAAAATATTTACTCAAAAAAATACAGTTTTTTAGATAAATCTTTTATCTACAAAAGAACCATCCCTTAAGAGAGGGCTGTCTATTATCTTTCTATCATCAAGCTAACAAATGTTCAATTCTTAGGAGGGTTCCTGCTTGTGAATCCACCTCAAAATTTATATATTTTTTTAATTTGATTGAAAAAAAATATTTATTTCTAGAGCAAGAACACAAATCCATCACTCGCTTGTCAAGGAATGATCATGGAATGTTTTTCAAACCCTCTATTATTTCTATGCCTATCTCATGAAAGATCTAATGTTGATTTTAGTTGATAATTTAATAAGTCCTTTTTGTAGGGGGGATAATTTAACATGTCAAGCATGTGCTTGGATCATTTACATGCTACATGAGTATTGGATGATCCATGATTATGTTAGAGATTTTTGAACGTCAGCTATTTTGAAGGTTTATGTTCTTTGAACCACATGATACATTTAACTTAGTATGACAATTTAAAAGTTATATATCATTTGATATGCATGAAAAGTGCATACTGGTTCTTTGAAAATCTAAAGAGAATACATAAATGTATTCATCTAGATGATAGTTAAATATATGTCTCATCACCTAGATCCCTTGCTACTTTTAAGGACATGTGGGTCGTCTAATAGAAAGTTTTGCAGTGGAACAAAATAATAAGCATGGGATCAAATTATTTTTTCAATAAATCACCATAAATACATAATTACATATATAATGAGAGAAATGCATATTTGTTAGAAAACATTGAGACTACAAAGCATGTGATTCGTCGAAATTACTAGCCTTAGCTATTTCAGTCCATATGTCTATCTAAACCTTTGCCTAGCTTTAAGCCCCCAGCAATTGCAGACTAATAGGACGCATTGTAAGCTCTCTTTCTCTCTCTAGCTCTTGGAGAAAGAAGAATTCTTGCTCTTAGCATGCCTTTCTCTTTCTAACTTTTAGAGAGAGAAGAACTCTTACCTTTTGTGCATCTCTCTCTCTCCATAGTGCGGAATTAGATTAAGATGCCTAGCACGTAGAAGATGCCTCTTCTTTATATAGAGAAGGAAGGCATCAAGCCTTCCTCGAATGCCCAAACTATGAGTTTTGAGTCCTAATCAGGCTCTAATAAAGAGGATAAGGAAGAGGAGGTGGCATCCTTACTTAGATGTCCTTTTAGAACCCTCCTTGGACTTTAAGTGTGAAAGGAAGGGGGGCCGATTGCTAGGGTAGCTGCCCCTATCTTCTAAATATTCACACTCTTGATAAAAATATACTATCTAGATCAAGCTCACTAGATAAGGGCACTACCCATCTATCCTGGTTGGTTAACTCTTATTTGGATCCTATTCAAATAGCTTAGGGTTGACCAGTATCTAGTCTCACTTTGCCCAACCTAGCTCAACTTCTATATTCAAACTATTTTTTTAGTCCAGCATCTTTTCCAACAAAATTCAAGTCTTTCTTGATCCACTCTATAATAGAATTATCCAATTTAATATCTCATTTCAATTGACTTAGAGATAGATAATATATATTATATGCATTACTAGGATAGGTTAACTCAAGTTCCCACTCACCAATAATCTACCTCTTCAGATTCACTTAATGACACATTAAAAATATGGTCTAGCATGGGGTTATGGAATCCATCATGAATGGTTATACCTTTTGGTGAGTAAAATGAAACTAGTTGATCTTTTTATTTCTGCACAAGCTACATCTAGCAATTCAGTCCCTGATCATTTCAGTATCCTTATATGATGAGTGAGTATCATACAATCAAACTTAGAGTTATATAATTTCATAGCCTATTAGAATTCTAGATTGCATTGGACATCCTTCAATAAAAAATATTCATATGAAATCTTTTTGAAAATAATTAATAATTAAATATAATAACTTATGAAAATAATTATTTGCAAAATCTTTCAAGTTACGATTTGATTTCTAATCATGTCCTTTCATAATATAGACACTATATAATTATGATGATTAACATGTTGCACAGCATAACCCTCATTCACATCTGGACTCAATAAATCACTATGCTTTCTATCAAGGATATAGTCTAGGATGTTATTGGTGATACATGGATTAGGCTGTAAATTTACTGACATCTAAAATACAATAGGATATCCTATTTTTCAAATCAAGAGATCATTTATGAGCTTATACATATCGTTTATATCTCTACCCTTGATATTGCATTGTGAGGTGGATTACTAGTATTGATTTTTAGTGTGATGGCATATTGTTGCTCAGATATATAACCTAAGAGGAGAGGTCAATTAGATTTTTTTAAAAAAATTTAAACTTAGATTAGATATGTGCACTACTTAATTGAATTAAGTGTGAATACTGTGGAAGTAATGAATGAATGAGCAGAAATATAAAGCAATAAAGTAGATAAATAGATGACAAGTCCACACACACACAAACAATAAAGTTTATAGTGGTCAGTATTAAGCACAACACCTATATCTACTCTCCAAGCAACTCTTTTAGAAATTCTACTATAATCATCAAGATTACAACAAGATTATTTTTTGAATTTACAATCTTCATCCAATTGGTTTTGAGGGTTTACCAACTAAAATCATTTTTCATCAAGCCACTTCTAGGCTTGTACAAATCTAATTCTAGATTTGGATGAGCCTATTTTTCAAGTTTTAATATCAATTGAAACTTGTTGCATACAAAAAAATTGAATACAAAAAATTTAACATAAACTTAAGCTCTTTAAAGAACAAATAAAATATCGTTGAAGCACAATCTGAGAAGTCAGAAAGCTCTTGCAATGAAAGTACTCTTCTTCCTCTTGAGAATCTTCTGAATGCATGAGAAGTGAATGATTAGAATCGTTGCTCTCTTTTTGATTGCTCACTTAATATACAACAAAATTTTTGAAATTTTTAGATGTTCTTTTTTGATCCCTTTAGTTTTCTTACTTCAATAATAGCTTAGACACCCACAAATTCTTATTAATATTACTAAAAATGAGTTTCTAGCTATTAAAAGTTAAAAAATAGCCATTGATGAAATTCTATGCAATTATGTAGCTTTTGAAAAATTAGTCATCGGAGTTGTCAGCGGCAATAAAGTTGACTTTAGCAGACCTGGAGTTGACTCGAGCCTTCTTTGAGTCGACTTCTCGAGTCAACTTGAGATTTGTAAGAGTCGACTTGAGAACTATTCACTAAAAATTATTTTTCTATCTTTCCTAAGAGAGTCGACTCGAGATCTGTGCTAGTTGAATCCTACATACCAGAATTGATTCTAAAAAATTTTGAGTCAACTGAGGCCTATACCAAAGACTAAAAATATATTACAATCGATTTAGAACCTTTAAGAGTCGACTCTAGACCTTCTTCACTTGAAATTTATATGACTTGACCTCTTCGATCTTGCTTCTTTGAGTCTTTAAGGTGGAAGTCTTAAGCATCTTTGAAATATGATCTTAACTTCTTAAAATCTCTCCTCAAATACTTAAACAACTCATTAGTAATAATCATATACTCAAATATTTTACTATTCATTAAAATCAAACCTAAGATCAACACATATTCAAGTGCCAATACAAATTCCTAACTTGATAAAAAGAAAAATCTATGAAGTCACTATCTATCTCAACATCCTTATAGATGTAATGCCCATCCTCATCTATAGCTATGAATGTATTTTGAGTACTTAGAAATATTTAATCATCCTTATAGAAAATACTCAGCCTATTGGATAAATCTCTGGAGCACCCATAAACTCTTTTCTATCTCTATGAATGATGTATAACATATATTATACATTGTAAATAACTATATATGAAAAAGATAGCTATAATTTTTCTACTATTCTTATGGTTAAATATACAAATGACTTTTAAAAAAAAATCATAGTTCTATAAAAGATTTATAATAGTTTAAAAAATTATTAAAAATTTATTTTATATCATACTCCTTTCTATAGTTTTAAACTAGGAGGGATGGCTGGTAGTATCCTAGTCATCCCATCCTATTCTTATAAGAATATGAAAATTGGGATATGGGTGGAATTCTATGACCCATCTACATGGTGAAAGAAAAAGAAAGATGAAAGAAATAAAAGAAGAAAAGAAAACTTAAATGACAAAAGAAAAGAAGGAAAAAAAGTGAAAAAAAAAGAAAGAAGGAAGAGAGGAAAGAAAGAAGGAAATAAATGGTAGAAGAGAAAGATATAAAGAAAGGAAAGAAGAAAATAAAGAAGGAAAAAAGCAAAGAATAAGAAAAAGAAATAAACAAAAAAAGTAAGAAATAAAGTAAAGAAGAGGAGAGACATAGAAGATTTCTATTGAGACACTAGATAGGGATAGCTATTGAGATAGAGTAAGAAAGTAAGGTATTCTATTCCATGGAGAAATTAAAATAGTTTTATCCTATAGAATTTAAAATCTTCTTATAAGTATAGCTCATTAAATTAGCATTTAAACCATTCTAAATAATTGCTTTAGCCTAGAATTAATGGATGAAGAGGTCAATTTAAATTATCATTGATGGATTTATCAAAAAAAAATATCATGGGTAGGTTAACTTCTATAAAATCACTACTAGTTAGTATTTCTAATCGTATCATTATTTGGATACTAATATAAAAAACTCAAGGGGTAATAGATTTAACTTTTTTGGATCTAATAATCAATTTTAATGGATAAATATATACAGGTGCCATATTTCATCCATAATTCTTCAAAAAAATAATAATTAAAAATCAGTTCTGCTTACCATCGAAGAGATGATGCTCTTGGAGGCAACTTAATATTTTGAATCATAGTCCAATATCATAGAACTCAATGATCTACATTAGTAATTAAATTCAGATGATTTAACTATGTATCTTGTTTTGTGTGTGTGTATGTGTATAACTCAATTTTTAGAACAAAACTAAATGTCACTCCTCTAGAAAATGAACAAATGAGTGAAAATGATGTAAATTTAAGTATCTTAGATTTTACCATTGCATTCAACCTAAATACATTTCTAAACCTAATTATACATTAGCTACTACTAAAACTTATTATTGATAGCATGTGTATCTTTGAGGTTTAGATCATTTTGTCATGTAAAGTACTAGATTTTGTTATTTTAAATTTCTACACGGATAGATTTTATTTTATTCTATTTTGAGGGGGCTCATGTGGTGAAACTATAAATTCATTAAATATCTATTATCTTTATATGGTTAAATGTCAACATAAATTTTGACATATAACCAGTAATTATCTCCACCATTACATGTTGATTGATCCATGTTTAATTGTTTAGCAAGATTATGTATAGACTGAAATGTATTATGTTGTAATTATTTTTTTTTCTTGTTTATGGAGTTTAGGTTATTATGATAATTTGGTTTAAATTATTGATAGAGTTGGCCATCAAAGTTTGTATGTGCATACATGCATAGCCTCCATGGCTATGCGTGCAAGCACGTATGATGCATGCATATACATATATTTTTTTAGACCAAGGAATGCAGATTTTTACATATTTAAATCCTTAGAATATTATGATTATTTTTTTGATTAATATAGGAAAATTAAGACATAAAATTAGATAGAAAGAAAAAGAAGTAGACTTTTTTACCTTAGATTTCTTATGAGATAGATTCTCTCAATAGAGATTTTTATAGATTTTCTTTTAGTTATTTTATACGTATAAAAATCTTATTAAATTTTTTTAAGATTTTAATCTCATAAAAATTCTCTTAATTAAGTGGTCTTGACATCCCAATTTCTAACAGATGCTCTAATCCTGATTTATTGATATTTTATTTCAAAGTTTAGTATATTGCCATTTCTTTACTAGACTTACTAAAGTTGGATCAAAATATTATCCATATCTCACTTAGTATTTTTGACAATCATGTGCTTGTCCTAATTTCATAAAATATCTAATAGAACTTTAGGAATTATCAAAGTACTAGAAGTGAAATATTAGGATCTTGTTTATAATATTACCACATAATATATATATATATATATATATATATATATATATATATATATATATATATATATATATATATATATATATATATATATATATATATGTGTATATATGTATGTATGTATGTATGTATGTATGTATGTATGTATGTATGTATATATGTGTGTGTGTGTGTGTGTGTGTGTGTAGTATGTATGTATATATATATATATATATGGGTTAAATTAAATTATGCCCACCCATGATGATCAATCCAAAGTAGATTTTTGCATTCCTGAGAAATGTAGAGGCAACAAAAGCATACAATCCTTGAGAATCACTTTTCACAGTGGCTTCAATCCACACATCTATCTTTTAGAGCACCAATATATTCTGAGTTTCTAAGTATACAACCTCTAGAAAAATTTATATTGTGAGCTTTCTTTTTCTTTTTGTCTCCCTCTTTTTGATCGTGAAGAAGGCCCCTAGAGTCTCTCTCTCTTTCTCTTCTTTTTTATCTCTCTCTCGTGTATTGCACATCCCAAGGAGACGGGATGCCTCCTTTTTAAGGAGAGATATCTCTCCTAACAGAGTCCGACTCGATGTCCTTAAGAGGAAAGGGAGAGGGTAGCGTCCTAGTTTGCTATCCCTCTTGAAAGTGTCATGTAGACTATAACATGGAGAGGGAGAAGGATTGGTGGCCTCTTTAGTTGGCTACTATATTTTTTTATAAAGTGCATCTTAATAAGATGCTCCATATTCGAGGGGCATCATCTTGATGACTGATTTTTACTTCAGTTCAATCCAAGTAGCTAGTTAGCAACAAGTTCTTCTAGACCCAATCTATTCTTCAGTTCAATCCAAGTAGCTAGTTAGCAACAAGTTCTTCTAGACCCAATCTAGTCTTATCCTTGTACCTAAGGCTTATTTCCAACACATCTCTTATCCAATATAATCCAAATCTTGCTTGGTCCAAATAATAATAGTGACGTCAATTGGAATCCAACCCTAGTTAAACTAAAGATAAATGGCACATATTAGATATGTTATAATTAAGATAGGTTAACTCAAGTTCGCATTCATCAAAGACTTACCCTTTTAGCTTTGCTTAGTACACATCAATTACATAATTTAGCATATGGATATGAAGCTCATAATATAATATTGGACCTCATGATAAGTAAGATGAAATATGTCAATTTTCTTATTCTGGTATAAACTATATATTGCTATTCAAATCCTCATCATTCTATTACGTCCATTTGACCATTGAGTATAGTACTATCAAACTTTGATTCATACAGTTTTATGCCAAATTAAAATTTTAGATCATATTGGATATCTTTTGTGAAAACTACTCATGTGAATTATTTCGTAAAGTAATTTTTTAAAAAAATTTTGAAGATACAGTTTAAGCCCCAAGACTTATATTTTTTATCGTATCTTTGTTCTAATATGGACATTATGCTATTATGATAGTTTCCATATAGGATAGCTTGATCCTCACTCGTATCTGAATTCAGTAAACCACTCTGCCTCCTATCAAGGATCAATATTTGAGGTATTATAGTAGACTGTACATTTGGCTATAAATTTATCATATCTTTGATTACTACAAGATGTCCTACCCTTCTAGTGAAGGAACTATCTGTAAACTCGTACATCTTGTTTGCACATCTACCTTTGATAGTACTTTATGAGATGAATTTCTAGTATTAATCACTCAATATGATGGTACATCTGAGTATTAGGATAAGATTTGACTTTAGTGAAGGAGGAGCTCCATGCCAGCACCATTCACCATTGCAATCTTATATCATTATAATCTTACAGGTGCAATGCCCAAATTTATCTATAATTGTGAATAAATTTTGACTACTTAGTCTATCCATCTAATCCTTCCTATAGATCTTGTCCACTTGGATAACATTCATAATACCCATATACTCATTTTTGGCTCTATGGCCAATGTGTGACCCATACCCTACACTTTATGCGACCAGGATAACGAAAAAAATCCATGCATTAATTAAGAGTGGCAATCAGGTAATTAGATCGAATAAGATACAAGTTGGATCAAATGTCGGATTAGTCAAAAATTTATCAACTTGAATCCAATCTATTTATTAAATGAATCAAAAGTTCAAACTCGAATCTAACCATTTTATTAAATAGGTCATCCAAGCCACCCCATGACAAGTTGAAGTAAGTTCAACAAAATAAACAGCTAAGTATTGCCACCCCTAGCATTCATCTAATAAATTTTTACAATACATACAAATAGCTTTTAGGGAAGATTCTACTTTAACTTGATCTCAAGATGAAACCCTAAATTTTAATGAGAAGCATCACCACTTCTATATTCATATAGATGATGTCCTAAATGTTGTATTCCTATTATGTGTAATTTTAAAATTTGAACTTCATTGAGAGCATTGCTCAATCTCATTTCTATAATAGCTAGCATATATTAATTTTATATAAGACTTGTATAAAAATATTCATGCAATATTACTCATTTATTAATAGTTTATTTTTATATATTAAACCAAGGACTCAATATTTTTTAGCCATAGATTTGTTTTCTAATACCGATAGCTATGCAGCACAGATTTTAATTCCATTTCATTTGATATCTTTTTTCACAAACTCTCTTAAGTATCCTTTAGTAAAAGGATCTACCAAGCTTTTACTCGACTTCATATATATAATGATAATAACTCCATCTTTGATTAATTATCTTACATAATTATGTCTTAGACTTATATGTCTAGACTTGCTATTATAACAACTCCATCTTTAATTAATTATCTCATACAATTATGTCTTAGACATATGGCTAGACTTAAGATTATACATTTTAATATAAGCTCTTGACAACATGGTAGTAGTATAGCAATGAATATATGCAAATGGCATAGGTTAAGGGCATAATACTATCTAATAATAAATCTCAACCATTCTATCTCTTTGCTAGCAATAACCAAAATAGTAAATATATTTTAAAGTGTTGCTATATGAAATTATTTCTTAGATGACCAAGAAATTGCTCAACCTCCTATGGGGCATTTGGTGACCCAACTTGGATCACCATGGTGATCTAAGATCACTGGTGAACCAAATCTTGGGGTGATCTAATCTCTAGTGATCTAAGATCACTATGTTTGGTTTGCCACAGTGTAATGATTAAAGATCCCTAGGTATGTATAAGCTACTTATTTGGTATGCTATGAAAATTCAAATTCACAGATCATATAATATCAAAAATATCCCTAACAACTTGTTTAGGAGTTGGGATTGAGAATTAGGATAGAAAAAATCTTAGAACAAAATCAAATAGATTTTTTCTCTTTCTAATCAGCACGACGAGAGAAGAAAAGACTTCCTTCTCTTCCATAGAGATGATGTCCCAAATACCCACACGTATGGAGAAGATGCCTCAACTACCCACCCTATGCACGTGAAAAAAATATTGTAGCAAAAAAAATAATTTTCTCTTCTCGAAAGTCTCTCAATCATAAGGATATTTTGGTTAACATATTTTAATATAAGATTACCGTAATACAATAATGTTAGATATCCATCCTCAAGAGTAGATTTTTTTTATCATCACGTTTGATGATGATTTGAGAAATATGGATGATTTAAAATCACCGTCACGTAGAATCACCATGGTGTAATCAAATATGATGATCTCATCACCTCCACCCACATCAACTTTTATCTTAGGTGAATCACCTCATACAAAATGCTCCCCCAAAATAAAAATTTATCACTTGTGAAACTACTATTTCTACGCTCGTAATCCAACTAGCATCTATGTATCATTCTAGCTCAAAACTCATTATAAAATAATCCAAGTTCGGTAGTTCTTTTAAGATATCCAAGGACTTTATTAATATCCTTTCAATGATTATCATTAGATTACAAATATATTTATTTGTTTTATGTACTACAAAAATAATATCTAATTTAGTACAATACACTATATATATTTAACTACCAATATTAGTAAAATACTTCATTTAAGCAATCAATCTACCTAAAATTTTTAACTAATTTAGTACTTGAATCATAGAGAGTAATTGTCTCTCTAATTTTGAAAGCATTTCTTCGATATAATATGATTTTCATAATGCATATCGTCTAGTATGTTTCATAATTTTAATGCCTAATACATTACCTACCTACTTCTCCTAAGTTTTTTATTTTTTAAACATGGAAGATAACTACTTCTTCATTTCATTTAGACAAGCATGTTAGTTCCGAAAATTAATAGATATCAACAAATAAATGACTGATAACAATAAAAATCACTAACAATTTTAGCATATATGCATTTATAAGCATCATTATGACCAAAGCCATTTAAAAGTAATAGAATTAAATTTCGCAAGCTATTATTTTGGTGCTTGCTTAAGGTCATATAGAGATTTAATCAATTTACATACATTTTTTCCATTACCATGTAAAACAAAACTCATGGGTTGTTCTACATACACCTTCTCTTTAAGGTCACCATTTAGAAATATAGTTTTGACATTTATTTGATGGGTGTAAAGATGAAAAATAGATGCCAAAGCTATTAAAACTCTAGTAGATATGATTCTAGCAATAAGAACATAAGCATCAAACTTTGGCTACAAGTTTAGATTTAAAAAATTGTATAGTACTATTACTATTATGTTTTCTTTTGAATACCCATTTACACCCAATAAATTTAGATTAGGAAGGCAAATCTACTACTTCCATATCTCGATAGATGTTATTGAATCTATAATTTATTGATTGCTTCTTTTCAAAACTAGCATTTCTAGAATTCATGGCTTCTTCAAAACTTTGTGGTGCAATTTCAATATTCATTACTACATAGATCTGTTTAGGTGTTTTTATTCTATTGCCTTCCATAAGAAAAGATAAAGACTCTAACCGTATAAAATCTTATTTAATTTCTTTTCTTTTCTAGATCTTTAACTCCTAACTTCACGAAAAATTTTATTAGGTTTTCTTTTGCTACTTTGAGATCCGGCATTTAAACTAGGTTCTTCTTGTTTAAATCCATTTGCCTCTTCTTTGTTACAACATTTTATTTATATTCATGTTGCCCATTTCATCTACCACTCTCTTTCTAATGATTTTAAGGTCTTAATTGCCCTCACTCAGTCTATGAGTTTGCTATCAAACTTTGCCAATACACCTAGCTCCATGATATAATAAATTTGTTTGGGGTTTGCAAGTAGCAACTTTGAAAAATCTTACAAACCTTTTAATAAAGCTTGCGACTCTTGGATTGATAATGCTTTAATTAATAGGTTGGAATGATCTAATAGCCTAGGATTATACTTTATTTATATAATCTCAAGGGTTGTCAAAAATAGAAACATGAACAGATGTCTCCTCGAAGAGGCATCTCCTGAAAGAGAAATATAGATACTAATTTGAAAATTTCATTGGGAAACAGCTATTAAAAACTATCTGAAAAAAATCTTCTAAGAAAAACCATCCAATAGTTAATGTCAAAATAAAATAATAAATTAAAAATATTTTATTATATTAAAATACAAATAATGTATAGAAAGATCATTACACATTATGGTAATAGAAAGATACAAGTGGTAAAGAAGTCCTCTTATTCAATGGCGGCAAAAATGGGCAAAATCCTCTTCAATACAATAAAGTTAGTAGATGTTTTCCAAATCAGGAATGAGTTGATTTAAGTAAAATTTAGATAGGACAACTCTATATTGTGCTAAAACCTAGTAAAATTTTCTAAAACCATGAGCATTTTTTAGCTATTTGATATAACTAATCAAATACTAATATAAAAATTTAGAGCTTGCTATATCATCTTAGAGAGGGGGGGGGGTTACCCAATTACAAGTACAAATGAGAAATAAATTGGCATGCATTGACATGAAGCCTCACCGATAATAGGAAATATCCACTCTTTGCCCATCTAAGATGAAACCTATGCTCATTTCCACTTTCCTGACCGACCATGAGTAGCATTCATCTGCAAAAGCTAAATCATGATGCAGTGAATCCCAACAAAATAATTTCTATGAGTTGTTAAACATAAGTGAATTCAATCAGATTGGTGGGTGTGCAGTTTAATTCAACTTTGGATCTATCAATAGATTAAAAGGTCCTGTCAAATTGTTAAATGTACTACCACATGAATCTAGTGAATAGATACTATTAAATCATTAATGCGGCTATCAATTAGTAAACATGGGTCTTAGACTTTTCCAAGGAGGGTGTTTAACAAGAATATTTATGCTGAATAGCTTATACAAAGTATCTAACTTGTCATGCTTATGCTGAATAGCTTATTCTCAAAATTTTATCTTATCCTGATATAACTTGTCATGTTTCATATGAAACAATCCATGTCAAGGATCTGCTCAGCAGGTGCAATGATTTACTGTTATATCCTGGTCATCGAGCAAGATACGGGGAATCACGTACAAAAGTATATTGAATTTTGCGCAACCAACCATCAGAAATTCCACTGATACAATGAGCAGGTGTCTTACATCACTACTTGCCATGTTGTTGACGGGAGGCAATCTAGGTGGTGGGTTGAGAAAGTTATTTTCCATGCATTCCTTGTGTGCTTAGTTGACCATAAGATCATTTTGCTCCAGCCATGGATATCATCAACATGACCTCCATACACTTCACACTTACCACAACTGATGTGTACAGAAAGCCATTCTCTCTAT
Source organism: Elaeis guineensis (assembly GCF_000442705.2). Classification (NCBI taxonomy): domain Eukaryota; kingdom Viridiplantae; phylum Streptophyta; class Magnoliopsida; order Arecales; family Arecaceae; genus Elaeis; species Elaeis guineensis. Next base: position 24,583,970 of record NC_026004.2, on the reverse strand, counting down.
GAATTGCAACCTTGCCAGCCTTCTTTTTGGCAGTCACACAGTGTTCTATTCCTTTTTGCCTGCTTATATGAGGTTTAGATGTTCAGATGTATATCAGTGATGACCATAGAGATTTAAATGCGAGATATGCATAACTTACGTGGTGTGAATCATCTATAAATAAACTTCTCCTGTAGGATTCATGTACTACATGTCAGAAAACAATTATTGCAGCTTATTATTATGTTTTATATCAAGAAACGTATCAAAATTTGGGTCAATTACAGTCTCTGGTCTGCAGGATTTACATAAAGAGCATGCCACTTGTTCAATGATGCTTCTAACTTCTTGGATGACCTATTCTCCTTCCTTCTCCATGTACCTTTAAAGGTCATGTAGAAATATAGAAGTTGTGAACTAGGTCCTCACTGCCAAGGGATGAGGACCACCTAGTTTCAGGGATCTGATCTAGAGTTACAAGAACTTCCATTGATAAATTTTTACGGTTTCCTACAAACTCGCTACAAGAAGTTCAGCAAGGTAGCCACATGAAACTCCTTTCTGTGAAACCATCTCATTCTGACCATAATATTGGCATGAACAAATTAAAGGAAGACAATGAAGTCGAACTGATCAATCCTAATTTTTTGTGGAGTTCCATTATCCAACCAGTTTTGCCACTGCTACAGATAAGTAGAGGAGCCTTTTGTATTTTTATAAGAGTGATATCCTAAACAATTTCTTATTATAAACGTGTTTGCAACAAAGGTATCATCTTATTCAACTTGATTCTATCATGTTTTAAGAGGAAAATTTAACCAAAAGAAATAGCATCCACTGCATGGAGAATGTTTTACCAGTTCCAGAGTGGATTCCTTTAACCTATGATAATGACATAGAAACTTGAAAATGGTTGTAGAAGATGATTTTACAGCCACTAAGACCATCCAATCTTTTCAAGTTTAGCTTATAATTCAACAGTCACCTTGGAAACAACAAGCTTTTTTTTTTTCTTTGGAGAAAGGAAATAACAAGCTAAATCCGAGCCTGAAATATGTTAAAAGTATCAAGCTTCAAGAAGCCAACAAGAACTGACTTGCATCAATTACTGAGAGGGGGTAAAAAGACTTGCAAATAACCGATAGTAGAAGTATCGAATCTTTACATGCTTAAGATGAGCTTTTGACTACAAAGCCAGCTCTTCTCTCTTCAAAAGAGTACTCCATCTCCCTGGGCATGTCTATAACTACAGCTTGAGAAGTCAAGGAGACTGGAGCAGTAGCTTCTATCTTCATACAGCTCTTGTGGGTACCGATCTCCTCTTCAGCATTGTCACAATTGCACTTGGTGGGTGTGGATGGCATGTTGCTGTCTGAAACTAAAGGAGCAAAGGGCTTACGGGACATGAACGTAGCATCCAGATCTCTCCTGACTACAAGCATTCAGGTGACACTGTCAAATAAAATAGTGAACTTGATAATTCTGAGCTGCAACATTTATAAAACATATGCTACAGGAAAGCAGATTCTAACCAGCAGATAAGCCACTCCCATCATCAGACTTCCTGTAGGCATGCGAGGACTTTGCAGACCGCGGCGAATCGGATTGCGATGTAGCTCCTGGCGTGGAAGGTCTTCTACTTGGACCCGAAGAGAAAGTCCTAGTTACCTTGTTTACATTTTTCAAAGGGCTTGGCTTAGAGCCAAAAAGTGCTTCTTGCGCTGCAGTAAGCTGACCCTGAAGCCTCCTCTGATCCTGCATCAAAATTATGTTACAAATGTGAGCCAAGCAGTGAGGATTCTATTCAAGTTTGATACTTGTAATGATAAGGGAATACCCTCTGTCTTTTTCGCTCTTGCTCTTTCTCCTGCCTTGTAGTGGTGTAATCTTCCAGCATCGACAAAAGGCTGACCTATAAGTAGTAGGGAAAAGGAAGAGAATAAATAATTAGTTCGGAATCATCTGTCAAAGTGGACCAAGATTCAAATATGCAGCCATGAAGAATGCTTACACCATCATATTTAAACTCATTGCCCTTCTCTTTCTCCCAAGCTGTTGTTTTGGCTGACAATGCCTCTACCATTGCTGCTCCAAATAGAAAACAGCAAATGGCCTTAATTTTTGGTGCTTGAGAAATCGAAATGTCTCCAAAACTGTTATAGTTAAAAGCTTAACTTCATACCTGGAATTTTGCTGACAAGAATGCGTGCTTTTTCAGCACGCTTCAGTGCAAGGTGGGTACCTCTTCCAGCACTATAACGGTTCTCATCCTGAAACGAACCATAGGTAAACAAACATAAGTACTTAAAGACATGTAGTGGATAAATTTTCACCAAAAAATGGGTTGGTATTCAACCCTATTGTATTCCTCCAGCCAAGACTCTTCTTCGCAAGCTGCCAGCCATTTTTCGACCCTTTCGAGAATATCTTTCCTGCTGAATGCCTGTTCTTTAGCTTCTGAAATTAGAAATTCCATCTGGCCGAGGACTAAAGAGGAGTCAACATCACCTGCAATAGAAAAGATGGGCAAAAGTTCAAGGAAGCAGAATCTGGTGATTTGAAGAACAAATTTAAAAAGAAATTATCGGACTAATACCGTTCTCAACAGCTTCATATGCAAATTCTGTTTCACTACCTCCTTCTGCTACTAAATGTGCCCGTCTACGAATCTCTTCTAGCTCGCTCTTTTTCCTAAGAACAAGTTCTTTCATCTTGCTATTTTTCTGCTCTTCAAGCCTCAAAACTTCTGCTTCAACCTACATTTTTAGATTCATTCCTGCTTTCATTCTTACCGTCAAGCTAATCATGTTGCCAGTGAGCATATAAAAGATGGCCATCTCTATACTTCAGATTATTAACTCACATGTTTGATGAAGTCCACAGAAAGAGCATCGGGCTCTATTATTTCATGTTCTGAAGCAGCTATATTACATGTTACACTCTGAAAACTTTGTTGCTCTTCAGTTGGTGTGTCCATCAGGTTCCACAGCTCCAACATAGTACTCGCAAGATCTTGAAGCTGTCATAGCTTAGATTTTTAAATAACAGAATGGATTTTGTTTAATAAAATGGGAAATTTTAATCTAAATCACCTGCCTTTTCCATTCTTTGCCTCTTAATCTCTCGCAATCTGTGAATTGCACAGGTCAACCTTTCAATTGTATCATCACTAGTGTTTTTGAATCCTCCAGTTTCATTCAGATTAGGGTCTACCTCACCAACCATTTGCTTGAAATCTATACTAAGTACCAAACATAGAGAGCTCAAAGTACTCAGATGCTCCTGGACCTTTCTCAGACGGTCAGCCTATGGCAGTAGAAAATTAAGCAAAAAAAGTTTCAAGAAAATAATGAACAAAGTTAAGGTTCTATGGAACTGATAACTATATAAATAGAATTATTTCTAAGAAATAAGCTCTAACCTTCTCCTCTTGAAGTAGCTGTAACTGCCCATGCAATTCTTCAAGCATTCTCACAGATAGGGCAGATTCATCCACAGCCACAGTGGATAAATCATACCCTGGTGGCCTAATCTCAATTAATATCTCCTTTATCTGCTCTACAACTTCAAGAATTTGATTCTTTCTATCATTCTTCCTCTTTTTCATCTCCTCTAGCTCTGGAATAATGGCCTTGAGCTCTTCCTTTAAGCTCCCAGCATTTTGATTACACTGACAGTGCAATCCCAAGTAAGAGCATCCCATGAGTTCCATGAGTCATTTTATTACACCTCTTTGTGAATAGCCATGTTCACCTCTGATTAAAAAAGTTCCACTTCCTACTGTATATATATTGCATGCATGTATATATGTATGTATGCATATACATGTGTGTTCAGTCATGCAAATAGATAAAAAATGCAGAAAGTTGGCCTTTTTGCATAAAACAGTAATTCATCAGATAAAAAAATTGGTCCTTTCTTTGCTCTTTTTCTATCAGAAATTTAAAAATCCTCTCTTTGCTATTTTTCTACCAGAAATTCAAAGAGTTGACAGACCTGCCTAACATGCACTGGTGGCTCACCCATTGCAGAACATATGGCTGCAATCTCTGCTTCAGCATCGGCAATAGCCTGCCGCAGCTGAGCTCGAGACATATTTGCCTGGTAAACTTTTCTCCTATAAACCTCCAAACACTCCTGTTCTATCTCAAGTAGCATTTTATCCCTTTCAGCTTCAGATTCTCCAACTTCATCCCAAATTATCTGCAATCAATCATATATCAGGCAAAGTGATCTTTACATACTTCCAAACAAAGAAGTGATTGGTTGTATAAATTATGCATCTAAGATGGATGTAGCATGCTTCAAATTGAATCTGACAAATCAAAGAAAACATGATTCAGTGCATCAAACATATGCTATGCTCAAAGTTTTTCCTCTTTTTCTGAGAAAGAAGGGAGAAAAAGAATAAGAAGAACCTCTATCCATGTGAGAGATTCTGGAATGCACTATTTAGATATTTTTCAAAACAATGATCATGCACCATTTTGCCATACTAGCAATGCCTTCGGTAGGAGGAATAAAATGACAAACATCAGCAATGTTAGAAAACAATGACATAAACATATCTTGCATGTCATTCATTGACGCCGAAGCTTACCTTGAGTTCTTGTAACAGAGATCCGCGACTACTCTCCATTTGTAAAGATTGTCTATTTGGAGGTTTAGCCATGTGTTACACCTACTAGCTCTCTGCAAAAGCATCAGCGAGAAAACAGTTCAAGAGTTACTCATAATGGCAATATTTTCATATCATTCAATAAAAGCAGGATTTTCTTATCCCTTTTCTCCATCATTCAAAATTATCAGGATAAACAAAATGAAGTTGGCAATCTCCAGATAAGTCAAGTGCTTGAAAAGCATCAAAACCCAATTTCTTTCATGAATAATTTGATTTTCAAGGACAAGATGTCATTGCGGTAGGGATGCATATAGTTATCCTTGGTGCCAAAACATTACCATTTAGGATTGGAGGCAAATACTCCCATTAAAATAATTCTCAAACAAAAATGGGCATGAAAGGTGGACAAAGGAAAAAGAAAATCCTGTTCTAGTGACATGGAGAATTGAACTGATTGATTATCCTCTCAGTTATCTCTCACAAACCACATAAAATATTGACAAAGTTATCAATTGTTTCATGAAACAAGCAGCATTGCCATTACCATTCGCAAAATCAATTGATTTAAACTCCTGAATTCCTAAGAATTCAAAGAGCAGTGATGTATCCTAAAGAAATACCTTGGACAATTGAGAATCCGAGGAACCAAATTGGCTGTAGGGATGGCCCAAAAATCAATTGAATTAAGGAAGAACCTGGCAGAACTAATGAGAACTCTGCATGGAATGGAGAATGGAGAACAAGAGTAAAAACGGATCGATGCGAACAACAACAAAATAAAACAAAGATCTCCAAGCTAACTCACCGGATGGATATGTCTTGTCTGACAACAGAAAATCCAGGAAAACAACCAGAAGGCATCTCCTTCCTATGGCTTCATGGCTGAGAAACGAAAGGGGCAATTTTTAGAGAGAAGAAAACAAACTGATAGTTCTGTGGGTGACAACCAAAGAGAGAGAGTCTTGCGCGGCAAAAGCAACGGAAGACACGGGCGGATTGGATTGCGTCGAGCCTTCGAGCCTCTGACAACAACCGGGCTAGAAGTTAAAACGGTAACTTGTGAAAACAAGACAACCAACGGCTCAACTGCTTCCGCTTTGATAGGAAACAAGACGGCTCAACTGCTTCCGCTTTGATAGGAAACAAGCTGGGCTACATAAATAATCGTGCCTTTAACTCGATCTATTTGGTCCCAAACAAGCCTGCAAAGGGTTGAACAAAAAACTATATATATATATATATATATATATACATATATATATATATATATATATATATATACATATATATATACATATATATATATATATATACATACATATATATATATATATATATATATGTATATATATACATACATATATATATATATATATATGTATATATATAATATATATATATGTATATATGTATATATATATATATGTATATATGTATATATATATATATATATGTATATATATATATATATATATATGTATATATATATATACATACATATATATCTATATATATACATATATATATATATATATATATATATATATATATATATATATATATATATATATATATATATATATACATATATATATATATATATACATATATATATATATATGTATATATATATATATATGTATGTATGTATGTATGTACACACACACATATATATATATATATATATATATATATATATATATATATATATATATACACGTACATATAGAATTGCAAGGTTCCTGTTTTTCTTTATTTCTTTTATTCTTTTGGTAAAAGTTGTTCGTTGCTTCATCCAAGTGTTCTGAAATTTTGAAGGATGCAAAATCCAAAACAAATCCAGTTGTTTTTGGATCTCCTATTTTTTTCTCCTTCTGTAAACCAATTTTCTTGCTCATAGGCGACATCCCGAGTCCCGACATCCTGCTAAAATCTGGGCTCAAGATCTGAAATTTCCGCTTGATACCAATAATTTCCAGGTATTTATACTACCGAGGTTGTTTATATTCAAATATAAATAATGGAAAACAGACATGAATGTAAATTCCGGTAAACTGTCGCATGCTATTAACATGGGGCTCATGTCAAGCAGGCTAGCATTGTCTTCTGTAAACAGCTGCATCATTGATTCGTTGACCATTTAACTACATTGTGACAAAGATGCTGGATGGACCAAGAAACAATGGCCTATCATGCCACAGTGACGAGGCAAACCCAAGCCTCCATGGCTGTTCCTTGGAATCTGCTGATAAGCATAACAATGATTTCCTGGGTGAATCCAATTGACATTATTCAAGTTCAATTTGAATTGATCGACGACCTTCTCTGAATTATTGAAAAAAATTGTTCTCAAATTACAAAAAATCCACTAAGATTTTAATATAAATTACATTTACATTCAATAGTTTGAAAAATCTATACTTAAATCTTTGATGTTTATTTTAATTCTACACTTCAACTTATATTGTTAGTCAAACCATTAATGTTCAATGGGATCCTGATGGCACATTAGAACAAATTTATAAAATAATCAGAATAACCTCGAATAACCTAATAACCAATCCCTTTCTTCTCCTCTTCTTACTCTTCCTCTTCTCCTACGCTATAGCAGCTAAAGAACCACCGCCCTCCCTCCTCAACCACTAGAAGGCCCAGTCCACCGCCTCGAAACCATTGTCAAATCCCTATCCAATATCGTCTCAACCACTGAGCCTTCCCTCTTTACATGTTCCATCCTACAATCCCACCCCCTTCTTTCCATTCTAGAGACCTTTCCGCCTCTCATCACATAATCATCACTTGAGTCGTCGATGCATGATAATCGAATCTAGTAGTAGAAGTGGTTCAGATTTATTGTGGCTATGTAGTTGGAGTCTAGCCATCACCTCCACCACCGTTATTAGTTCATTGTGGCTGTATAGCTGGAGTCTAACCATCACCTCCACTATTGCCTATAAGGACCTTAATGGCCTCAGCATGTATTTCACTATTGGCGACATCCGGAGGCAAATCTACATCTTCTCCTTTATTGATGCCATCCTCATCAAGCTCTCCTCCATCTCCAACTCCTTGGTAACCTCCATGCCTTGCTACCTCTCCTCCCACTGCTACAAGAGCCTCCTCTTCATCATGCTGATAACTCCACCGCTGCCCATTATCTTAGTAGTCCACTACCAATAATGACATCTAGGCTTGATCAGGGAGGCAGGCTTTGCCAAAATGATGGATGAGGGAGTTGAAGAGGATTTTTTGCTAGATATTCGTTGGGATTGAATAAATGGAGAGCATTGAGGCAAGAGAATAGGTGAACACAGATGGATAGTTATGAAAGAGGGGGAAAGTGGAGAGGAGATGGCAGAGGGCAATAGGTATTAGAATTTTTTGTCGAGACATGCATATGTGTTTCAAATTTTTTTTTTAAACAACATAGTGAAATAAAAGATTAAAATATCTTTTAATCTAAATCATGCATGCATAAAATATAGAACACATAGATCTACTTCATATACTGAAATTGAACACATGCTGAATTTTATGCTGAAATTAAATAGGTGATCGAATCACATATTTGTTTCGTAATTTCTTTCTTCGAATCTAGATCTGAAAGAGAGTAGATTTTTTCTTAACTGCATAAATATCCGACCCCTACAGGTATCCACTCAGAATCAGTCTCGAATAATTCTCTTTGGTGTTGATCTTTCTTTTCCAAGAATGATTACTCTATGAATCTGAATGAAGTCTGGATCACGATCAATTCTTTGATCCTTTCTTTGATTTTTTTTTCTTCTTCTCTTGTTCTTCTTTCCTTGATTATGAAGCAATCAAGGTCTGAAAACCAGCAAGCAAAGAGGATGCCCAAACACCTTTTGGGCGTAGAGATGGAGGACACCTAATCTCCTTTGAGTGTTGAAACCAAAAGGAGAAGAGAGGGAGGTGTGAGGAAATCTTAGGAGGTATAGGAGCTGCTGAAAATCTGATCATAAGAGCCTTAGAAAAGATCCCTTTAAATAGATAAAAGGATTGAATCCTATTCAAAACTAAATAGCCCCTTAATACAAGTCCTACTTGTATTAGAAATCTTTGTAGCTTTAGATATTTGACCTCCTTTAGGAGATTCATTAGGCACCAACTATTGGAGCATTTTCACCCACTTTCTCACATGCCACATGGGGCTTAGGGGATGCCCCATACTGCTCCTTCATGCTCTCTTTTAAGTGGGCATATCCAACTTGATCAAATTAAGTGGCGCCCCATACAAACAATCAAAAAAATTGATTAAGAATTTGAACTCTTAATGCATATAATCCAAAATCCTAGGCACCCAACAATTAGAGTCCAATAAATCTAATTCATTTATATTATTAGTAGATAAGTAACTCGAATTAATCTTATCAAATAAGTAATTCAAATGTAAAGAAAAAATTGGATTCAACCATATACTAGCAAGATTATCCTGAATCCAATAGGATTTCTCTAAATCCTATTGAGATTTTATAAGTCCAATTACTTATTCTAGGTCTAATTTCTTTATTGTGTGATCCCATAGGTTCAATTCTATCTAATAGTGAGATATACCATAATACTAGCAAGATTATCCTGAACCCAATAGGATTTCTCTAAATCCTATTGAGATTTTATAAGTCCAATTGCTTATTCTAGGTCTAATTCTTTTATTGTGTGATCCCATAGGTTCAATTCTATCTAATAGTGAGATATACCATAATCTCTATTATAGTATCATTGAAATTTTTTTCAATAGATCAAAATGATTTCACTCTAACTCATCAAAGATTGTCGATCCTGAGCAATCCTAGTGAGCTCTCACAATCCATCAGTGACAGCTAGTAGTATGTAGTGACAATCCAGTAGAACCGAAAAAGAATCTCAAGGTATAATTCACATGTGATTCAGTTCCTCTATCGTGAGTCCTGACTAGATGGCAGATCATGGATAAATCATCAAACTTTATCATCAGTCATATGATAGATTTGATTAGCTCAAGTCTAATTGTGATCCTCATGAAAACTCTTTTTTCATCAATCATACTATGATGGCCACAGACTTTAGGACTTAGCCTCTCAAATCTCATAGGACTACTCTTCTCTATTAAGATCGATAGATTCCATCTAGATACGCATCCTACTCCTACAATGGATCAACTGTCGCCAACATCTACTACAAGATCTCAATAAGATTATATTTATGTGTCAGTCAAACTCTAGCAGTCTTACTACGAACAGTCATACCATCACAGATTAAAGGACCATTTACACAACTACAGCATCGGGATAATTACTGACGATTGATTAAAAATTCAAATGATCTCTCATATGATCACGCTTAGTACTAGTTATTTTCTAATAACTATCCGTACTCGTTGCTCAGTTTCTCTACATAGTAAATCAGAGATTCATCTATCCAGAAGAAAGCAATCTGTGAGCTGGTCTAATAAGATCGATCACTATCCTCATGATGATACTATGATCGAGAGTATTTAAAAATTAATTATGCATGCTTCTAATTCTTAACACTTTGAGAATATGTATCGAAGATTAATTTTATAGACGATTCAAGGATACATCACTCTTGCATGAAAATTAAACTTATCCTTTTATTGATCAAATCAATATATTAAGTATAAAATTATGTCCTACATTTATTATAATGTGCCAGCTATATTGACTTCTAGGACATACATCTAACAATCTTCCACTTGGACTAAAGTTAATTAGCCACTAATCTAAGTCCCATCTTCTCAAGGTGGACTTCCATCTTTGGCTGGCTTAATTACTTTGTTAGCGAATCTGTCACATTATCCGTGGAGTCTACTCTGCGCATCTCGACATATTTCTTTTTGAGGTAGTCACGTATACTGCTGCTCTATGTGCTTGAACTTCTGGTGAGATCTTGGCTCTTTAACGAGGGCTATAGTATTATTTTCTATACAGTACATCATCATAGCATCTAATGGTATAACTTTCAGTTCTGCAACTAATATTAAAATCAGATTTCATCCTATACATCTATAGCATACTCAGCTTCCATTGATCGATTGTTTGGAATCTTTCCAACATACCGAACCAATATTGCATTAGAATATATCCTAATATGGACATTCTATCATCAGCATTCAGATATCCTCTCTTAGCTCTGACTTATTCTTCAAAATTCAAGAATAACTCTTTAGTGCTTCTCAAGTACTTAAGAATTTTTCATAGTATTCTAGTACTCCCAGCTTAGATTTGACTGATATCTGCTCGTAACATTCACAGTAATGGCTATATTAGATTGAGTACATAGCATGGCATACTCTTATACCCAAGAAATAGAGGTTCTCTTTCAGAGTTTTCTGTACTGAACCCTTTCAGTATCTTCTTTTTATACTTTTCTATAGAAAATCAAGCATCTACTTGGATCTATCTCTATAGATCTTAATTCTAAAAATATAATATGCTTCCTCTAGGTCTTTCATGGAGAATTCTTTGGATAGCTATCTTTTGACCGAGATTAGCATGGGAATATCATTCCCAATGAGGAAAATATCATCCATGTACAAGAAATGTTATTGCACTCCCAATGATCCTCTTATATGCACAAGATTCCTCTTCATTTTTGATGAAATTAAATGATTTGATCTCTTTATCAAAATAAAGATTCCAACTTCGAGAAGCTTGCTTCAATCCATATATGGATCTTTGCAGCTTGCAGACTTGATAATCACCATCACTAGATATAAAATTCAAAGACTACTCCATATAGATATCTTCCTCAAGATATCCATTCAGAAAGATAGTTTTCACATCCATCTGTCAGATTTTATAATCATAATAAGCTGCAACAGCAAGCAGAGTGTGGATGGATTTCAGCATGGCTACAAGCAAGAAGATTTTCTGATAGTCAATGACTTTATGCTGACTATAATTTTTTACGACGAGCCTAGCTTTATAGGTCTCTTTCTTACCATCGGCACCTTTTTTTTTGTAGATTCATTATACCCAATGGGTACTATACCCTCTTGTGGATCCACTAAGGTCTATATTTGGTTTGAGTGTATTGAATCAATTTTTGACTTTATTGCATCTAACCATTTCTCAGAATCGATATCAAATATCGCCTCATCAAAGATATTAGGATCATCATCATGATCCTTATCTTCCATAAGGAACATTTCCTCTACTTCTTCTATAAGCATACCTATGTACCTTTCAAGAGAACAGGAGATCCTGCTAGATCTATGAGGTGGTGAAAAAATATCAACTACTGGCTCATGAATCATGAGTTTCTGAGGATCCATAGCTCTTTATTTATCAGAGACCTTCTCTTCAAGCTCAACTAATCTCCCACTGCCACCATCCTGGATAAACTATTTTTCTAGAAATATGATATTCTGACTCACAATCATATTATGATCTTGTAAAAAATAGAAGTAGTATCCCATTGATTCTTTTGGATACTCTATAAAATGAGCTATTACAAATCTATTCTCTAATTTATCAACCATCTGTCTTTTGACATAGGCTGGACATCTCTGAGTCTTAAGATAATCTAGACTCGACTTCTTATCGTACCATATCTCATATGGTATGATAGGAATAAATTTTGATGGAATCTTATTCAATAGGTAAATTAAAGTTAATAAGATATATCTTCAAAGATATAAAGATAAATCAGTGAAGCTCATCATGAATCTGACCATATCTAATATAGTCCTATTCTTTCTTTTGGATATCTCATTGAGCTGAGGTGTTGCAGAAGAAGTCTATTAAGAGACTATGCCATTATTTTTAAGATATCTCAAAAATTTTTGACTAAAGTATCCAACTCCTCGATCAGATCGACGAACCTTAATGGGCTTGCCTGTTTATTTTTTTACTTCATTTCTGAATTCTTTAAATTTTTCAAAAGCTTCAGACTTGTGTTTCATCAAAGACATATATCCATACGGTGACAGATCATCGATAAAGATGATGAAGTAGCTATAATCACTCCTGACCTGCATATCAAATGGCCCACACATATCGGTGTATACCAGGACAAGTAACTCTGTGATCCTTTCCCTATATCCTACAAAGGATAACTTGATCATTTTTTTTTGAAGATAAAATTCATAAGCTAAATATGACTCTAAATCAAAAGAGTCAAGGATCCCATCATTTTTCAATTTATTTATCCTGTCCTCTCCAATTTGACCTAGTCTATGATGCCACAAGTACTTTTGGTTAATTTCGTCTTTGGATCTCTTTTGACCTATGACACTCACTACTTGCTCGTTTAAATCCACATTTATATCAATATGCAAGTAATAAAAATTGTTAATTAAAAGACCACATGCAATCAATCTATTTCATAAATAAATAAAATAAATATTTTTATTAAAATTAAAATCCAAACTATCCTGTACTAGCACAGATATGAAAATCAAATTCTGACTAGCTACAGGAATAAAATAATAGTCTTTCAAATCTAACCTAAGTTTTGATGGTAATTGAAAAGGATTAGTACCAACAATTTCTACAGCAATTTTTGCTCCATTATCGATCCGAAGAATCATATCATCTTTTCTCAATCTCTTATTTTCTATTAGATCCTGCATTAAAGTACATATTTGAGCACTTGAACCAGTCTATTATCCCACTAGAAGTAGAAGAAACCGTAAGGTTAGATTCAATTATGAGTATACCTTCTAAAGGCTTGTCATCCTTTTTTATCTTTAGGCTCTTTAAGTAGAGTGGACAGTTTCTCCTCCAGTGACCGTCAGCATCACAGTGAAAATACTTTTCTTTTGCTTTAGCCTTCTTCGGAATGTTCTTTTTTGGCTTACTCTCTTTTTTTTGCTTCTTCATGGATTTACCCTTCTTCTTCCAACTAGATTTTTTTTTGGATGAAAAAATTTGCTCCACAGTGAGAATAGTGCCCCTTGAACTCTTCCAAGTTTTCTCAGTAGTGACCAACATGTTGACCAGTTTGGGTATAGTGCAATCAAGTTTGTTCATATAAAAATTTATAATAAATTGACTATATAAACTCGTAAGAGATTGAAGGATCAAATCTATTTTTAATTCTTTTTGGATATCAAGTCTCAGCTTTTCAAGCTCCTCAATATCCTTGATCACTATCATACAGTGCTCATAGACTGACTGTCTTTCATGCATCGATCTTTAGATTGAAGTCTCTTGGATACTTCGAAGCATGCTATGCAGCTCTGCTCACCATACAACTTTTGTAGGTGAGTGATCATAGCTCTGTCAGTGGGCATATGCTCATGCTGGCTTTGCAACTCGTTTGTCATGGAAGCCAGCACATAACACTTAATCCGACTATCTTCATCTGTCCACTTTTCATATGCTATACTTTGCTTAATAGTAGGACGGTTTGGAAATACTAGGGGTTTCTGATCGAGTACATAATCTAATTTTTCAGAAGTCAGGATAATCTTGAGGTTTTTAAGTTAGTCTTTATAATTGATTCCAGTCAAATGATTGGACTCAAGGATGCGGGCTAGAAGATTTAAAGCTAACATAGTTTAACTGTAAGAGTAGAGATTCAAATTAAATTTTTTATATTTTAAATTTATATTTGCTCTAAGAACTTTAAGAAGCAAACAATGACTCCCACTATTTTTTTGGATCCCTCCACTCTTTAGATAGAAAGCAAAACTCTAACGTGACAACTGAATTTCTAGTGGGTACTGTGGTTCCACCGATGCCATGCATCTTATCTAGCAGTTATTAGTAACATGCATATCGATGTGTGGACAACTCTTTGTCTAAATGCTCTTCTAAGCATATTACAGCAACTTGGTCTCATAGTTATGTGGGCTCACCTAATAGTTATTGACCACACTCCTTAGTTAAATCTGACCCACCATTTATAAGCAGGTGCAAAGTTGTCATTGGATCTCTCACCTAACAGTTATTGGACCCAATCCCATCTTTATCCTAGAGCAACTCTTTGCTAATAGAGTGGTTATGTATTTTTGATGCAACTGAACCACTGTGATCAATCGAAAACAATCAACATCAGTACCATGCCTACACATCTAAAACATTAGAAGATTTGTGGACTTAATATTTATGGAGAGATTTAGATTTAGTTCTCATCTAATCAGTCATTATATGACTGATCTAATTTGTACGGGCTAAACCAAATTGCCAAGCAACCTTATTCAAGACTTAATCTTTCAAATTGACTAGGTAAGTGGGGATCCCCCATTTCTTTTCTTAGACATCAATAAATTAATCAGATAAGTAAATAAAATTAATTAAATAACCATCTCTCAATTATTTACCTTAGACATCAATAGATTAATTGGTCCAAATAGGTTAGCTTAAGCAAATCAGACTCAATCCATCGAGCCAAATTAGGTCTGTAGATTAATTGATTCTACATATGAGATTTAATTGATTTAATCAATAATAATTATATAATTTTAAACTTAATTGACCTAATCCTAATCAATACTTAACTCGATTTGATCAATTACTTAATCAAATTTAGACCCATTATGTTCAAATCAAAAATCCTAGATGCAATCTAATTACATGATCTAATTTTTGATTTACGTATGACCAAAATCCTCATGCACAAACATAAATTTCAGATTCTAAAATTAAATTTTAGATCTAAATTCTTTGCATGAAAGATAAATTTTAAATTATGAAGCTAATTTTCAGATTTAACATACAAGCATATATCTCATATATGTATGTAAATTCATATCTAAACAAAAATTCAGATCACAACATGATATCATATATCTCATATATAAATCATGAATCATATTGAAACTAATTTTTAGACCTAAATATGTAATCATACATCTCATATATGAATCATAAATCAGGTTAAAATAATTTTTAGATTTGTGTATGCATCTATATATCATATATACATGATCTAAAAATTGATGTAGAGTAAATTTCAAATCTATGTATGCCTTCACATATCGAATATATGAATCAAAAATTAAATATAAAATAAAATTTAAATTTAAAACAATCATCTATACATCTCATGTATCAAAAAAAATTTGATTTTAAATTTTTTTTAACAATATGTATGTCAATTTCATGCATATGAAATCCGTGGCTCTGATATCACTGTTAGAATTTCATGTCAGGGCATGCATATGTGTTTCAAAATTTTTTTCTAAACAATATAGTGGAATAGAAGATTAAAATATCTTTTAATATAAATCATATATGTATAAAATATAGAACATATAGATCTACTTCATATGCTGAAATTGAATATATACTGAATTTTATATTGAAATTAAATATGTAATCGAATCATATATCTGTTTCACAATTCTTTCTTTGAATCTAGATCTAGAAAAGAGTAGGTTCTTCCTTAGCCATGCAACTATCTGACCTCTATGGGTATCTACTCAGAATCAATCTGGAACAGTCCTCTTTGGTGTTGATTTTTTTTCTCCAAGAATGATCATCCTATGAATCTAAACAAAGTCTGGATCGTGATCAACTCTTTGATCATTTTCTTGATTTTTTCTTCTCTTCTTCTGTTGCTCTTCTTTTCTTGATTATGAAGCAACTAAGGTCTGAAAACCAGCAAGCTAAGGATACCCAAACACCTTTTGGGCATAGAGATGGAGGACGCCCAAGCTCCTTTGGGCGTTGGAAACAAAAGAAGAAGAGAGGGAGGCATGGGGAAATCTTAGGAGGTATGAGAGCTGCTGAAAATTTGATTATAAAAGTCTTAGAGAAAGTCTCTTTAAATAGACAAAATATTTGAATCCTATTTAAAATCAAATAGCCCCTTAATATAATTTCTACTTACATTAAAAATCCTTGTAGCCTTAGATATTTGACCCCTTTAGGGGATCCATTAGGCATCAACTATTGGAGCCTTTTCATCCACTTTTTCACATGCCACATGAGGCCTAAGGGACGCCCCATGCTGGTCCTTCATGTTCTTTTTTAAGCGGGCATACCCAACTTGATCAAATCAAATGGCGCTACATACAAACAATCAAAAAAATTGATTAAGGATTTGAACCCTTAATACATATGATCCAAAACTCTAAGCACTCAACAATTGAAGCCCAATGAATCTAGGGGTGTTTGGTTCACAATCAAAATCAGAATGAAAGTAGAAATTAGAATGACTTGGAATTGAAATCGAAATGGCCAAATCTCTGGAAGCATTTGGTTCATGACCAGAATCAAAATCGAAATCGAAATCAAAATAAAAATTTGAATCCATAGAGGAGAGTAGGGATTGAGTTCTATATAGATTGAGCCATTTTCATTCCACCCCAAAATCAAAATTAGAATGGGACTTCTTCCAACCAAACGGTTGGAATGGGAGTGATTTATGTCACAAATTGACATAAAAAGTATCAATTAATATCTAAATTATCTAACTTTATTAAGAAATTGATACTTGTTATTATATTTTGCAGAAGAAGAGATCATCAATAGAAAGAACAAGGAAAGAGGATTCCAACGGCGCAAATTTTATGCAAAACGGAGTTAAATTGACCCAGGAATTGAAGAATGAAGAAAGAAGACTCAATTGGGTCAAACCCGAGTCAAATCAGATCAAAATTGGTCAAAAATCAACTGATTTGGTGATCTGGTTAGCCGCCTGGTCCACAGCAACAGGCGCATGGACCATGGACCCATCGGCGCACCATAAACCCCCTAAAACCTCTTAGTCCCACATCGGAAGTTTTGAAAACCTTATAACCCCCAAATGCCTATAAAAAGCCCCCAAAGGCCCTTGTTTTAGGTATTCTTCCTGGAGATCAAGCTTGTAACCCTAGATAGTGGGGTTTTTAGCTCTCTTTTCAAGCCTCGAGCTTTGAGGTTTTTATAATAAATTTTTTTTTATATATAAAATCTTATTTTTATGCAATTTCATCTCTTTACATTATGCAATTTATTTTTCTTGCAATTAGAATAGTTTAATTTATGCAATTTAATTTTATGCAATTAGGTTAGTTTAAATTATGCAGTTTAAATTTATGCAATTAGGATAGTTTAATTTATGAAATTAGGGTAGTTTATTTTTCTGCATTTAAATTTTGCAAGTAGATTTAGATCATGTCTAGCTAAGCATCCCTTCTAGGGTTTGCGATGAAGCTAGATCATGAGTAGGGATTTTACATAGAGTTCTTTCTTTTTCTTAGGGTTTCTTTTTCTTCCTCTTTTGCCAAGAATTTTTGATGAACTACAGTTGGGTCAGAGTCCCTTCATAGTTCATGCTTGATTCAGTGCATAGGAGGAGAAAACCCTAAGGGATCCTAGTTACTACTCCCCTGTAAAGAATCTTGATGGATTATCGTTGGGCCTTAGTCCCTTCATAATCTATGCTTGGGAAAGACAAGAGGAGTAGTCGTTAGGATCAATAAGAAAAATTCTAGGTAGAATTCCCTAATCTAGATCTAGTGGATTCAAAAAAACCTAGATCCTTAGTCTTATTGTCTTTAGCAAACAACTTTCGACTTTCGATTTTTGTTAAAGCTCGCTTGAGCATAGATTTGAAAATTATTTTAAAAACCAAGTCTCTGTGGGATCGACCCGTACTCGCTGGTCGTGCTACTCTGCACACCGTGCGCTTGCGGTTTTATTTACAAATTTTAATCTTAAAATTTATAAATAAAACCGCAAGCGCACGGTGTGCAGAGTAGCACGACCAGCGAGTACGGGTCGATCCCACAGAGACTTGGTTTTTAAAATGATTTTCAAATCTATGCTCAAGCGAGCTTTAACAAAAATCGAAAGTCGAAAGTTGTTTGCTAAAGACAATAAGACTAAGGATCTAGGTTTTTTTGAATCCACTAGATCTAGATTAGGAAATTCTACCTAGAATTTTTCTTATTGATCCTAACGACTACTCTTGTCTTTCCCAAGCATAGATTATGAAGGGACTAAGGCCCAACGATAATCCATCAAGATTCTTTACAGGGGAGTAGTAACTAGGATCCCTTAGGGTTTTCTCCTCCTATGCACTGAATCAAGCATGAACTATGAAGGGACTCTGACCCAACTGTAGTTCATCAAAAATTCTTGGCAAAAGAGGAAGAAAAAGAAATCCTAAGAAAAAGAAAGAACTCTATGTAAAATCCCTACTCATGATCTAGCTTCATCGCAAACCCTAGAAGGGATGCTTAGCTAGACATGATCTAAATCTACTTGCAAAATTTAAATGCAGAAAAATAAACTACCCTAATTTCATAAATTAAACTATCCTAATTGCATAAATTTAAACTGCATAATTTAAACTAACCTAATTGCATAAAATTAAATTGCATAAATTAAACTATCCTAATTGCAAGAAAAATAAATTGCATAATGTAAAGAGATGAAATTGCATAAAAATAAGATTTTATATATAAAAAAAAATTTATTACAAAAATCTCAAAGCTCGAGGCTTGAAAAGAGAGCTAAAAACCCCACTATCTAGGGTTACAAGCTTGATCTCCATGAAGAATACCTAAAACAAGGGCCTTTGGGGGCTTTTTATAGGCATTTGGGGGTTATAAGGTTTTCAAAACTTCCGATGTGGGACTAAGAGGTTTTAGGGGGTTTATGGTGCGCCGATGGGTCCATGGTCCATGCGCCTGTTGCTGTGGACCAGGCGGCTAACCAGATCACAAAATCAGTTGATTTTTGACCAATTTTGATCTGATTTGACTCGGGTTTGACCCAATTGAGTCTTCTTTCTTCATTCTTCAATTCCTGGGTCAATTTAACTCCGTTTTGCATAAAATTTGCGCCGTTGGAATCCTCTTTCCTTGTTCTTTCTATTGATGATCTCTTCTTCTGCAAAATATAATAACAAGTATCAATTTCTTAATAAAGTTAGATAATTTAGATATTAATTGATACTTTTTATATCAATTTGTGACATAAATCACTCCCATTCCAACCAAACGGTTGGAATGGGAGTCACCCATTCTGATTCTGATTCCAGACTCCCACTCCCCCTAACCAAACATCCTCTTAATTTATTTAGATTATTAGCAAATAATTAACATAAATTAATCTTATCAAATAAATAATTCAAGTGTAAAGAAAAAATTGAGTTCAACCATATGCTAGTAAAGTTATCCTGAATCCAATAGAATTTCTCTAAATCCAATTGAGACTTCATAAGCGCAATTGCTTATTGCAGGTCTAACCCTTTTATTGTATGATCCCATAGATTCAATTCTATCTGGTAGTAAGATATATCATAATCTTTATCATAATATTATTGAAATTCTTTTCAATAGGTCAGAATAATTCTACTCTAACTTATCAAAAATTATCGATCCTGAGCAATCCTAGTGAGCTCTCACAATCCACCAGTGACATCTAGCAGTATATAGTGACAATCTAATAGAACCAAAAAAGAACTTCAAGGTATAGTTTACATATGATTCAGTCCCTCTATCATAAGTTCCGACTAGATGATAGATCATGGATAAATCATCAAATTTCATCATCAGTCATATGATAGATTTGATTAACTCAAGTCCAATTATGATCCTTATGAAATTTTTTTTCCATCATCACACTGCTGTAGTCACAGACTCTGAAACTTAGCCTCTCAAATTCTATAGGACTACTCCTCTCTATCAAGATCGATAGATTCTATCTAGATGTACATCCTACTCTTACAGTGGACCAACTGTCGCCAACATCCACTATAAGATCTCAATGAGGTTATATTTATATGTCAGTCAAACTCCAGCAGCTTCACTGCGAGCAATCGTACCATCACAGATTAAAAGATCATTCACACAACTACAGTATTGAGATAATCATTGAAGATTGATTAAAAATTCAAGTGATCTCTCGTATGGTCACGCTCAGTACTAGTTGTTCTCTAACAACTATCCGCACTCATCGCTCAGTGTCTCTATACAGTAGACCAGAGACTCATCTATCTAGAAAGAAGTAATCTATGCGTTGATCTATCCGGATCGATCACCATCCTCATCATGATACTATGATTGAGAGTATTTAGGAATTAATTATATATGCCTCTAATTCTCAACACCTTGAGAATATGTATCCAAGTATTAATTCCAGAGATAATTCAAGGACACATCACTCTTGAATAAAAATTAAACTTGCCCTTTTATTGATCAAATCAATGTATTAATTATAAAATTATACTCTAAATTTATTATAATATGTCAGCCATATTGACTTCTAGAATATATATCTAATAATAAGGTAGTCGAAATTGGATTTGAGCTCAATGAGGAAGAAAATGATAGGCTTTCAAGGTTGGCATTATTTTGGGGTTTGAGAAAGAAGCATCATGAAAAAAAATTTAAAAAATATAAGAAACTTTAGGAATACTTTTGTCTTTTTATATACATAAATGATTTGACTGACACTGTTTGTTGACATGGGTGTTATTGTAAATCTGTACCTCAGCCTCGGCTTAAACAATCTTATCACCATCAAGTAAGTTATAGCTAAGCTACAGAAGATGGCATTTGCTGGATTGGACAGACATGATGATTGCCTAGTATAATTTATTGGATTAGCAATAGTTTTTCTTCCTCAGTCTAATCCCTTCTTACCTCGACGGACGATCTTGTTTAAGCCAATGAACTTCAATTAGCAAGATTCTATGTTCCTCGACTTTAGCAACCTACTAGGTCGGCTGTTGTCGAGGAAGACCTACTAGGTCAGTCCTTGCTGAACTACTACATCTGTCTACAGGCTCTTTCTCTTCAAATCTGAAAAGTCTAGATAAGGTAGAACTCCTTTGCAATCGGATCTTCTATAAAAAGAAAGTCCTCCGAATCTATCCATCCGACAAATCCAAAAATCATCAGGACTTCGAGTCGAATACATCTCAGACTCTTCTCCTATAAATAAAGACTCTAGGACCCTCCAAGTTACGTAATCAATCAACTCTTAATTCTCTCCTCTCATCGTTCTCCATCTTCTGACTTGAGCATCGAAGGGTCTACACCAAAGCCACCCCCTGGTGTGGACTTATTTTGCAGGTGTTCGAAATAAAGTTTCAGTAGCGGATAGACCTTGACCACATCTACCTCGATGATCGACCTCAGATCGGGAGATTGGCAGCAACATTTAGCATTAGAAGGAGGGCCCTCTTAGACTAGTCTTGAGATCCTACTTCAAAGCTAGTCCAGAAGTCCTATTTTGAGAGGAAAGGAAGCTTGTCATCAGTCGCCAATCGCCATGAGAACGCACAGGGGGCACCAAATGCATCACAACATTCTAATGGTCAGCAGGCCAGTAACATCCGACCGACCAATGAAATACCACCAGAATCCTCCGTCCATCTCACCAGTAGCACCTTCGACATCGGCCATCTCCCATGACCAACATAATAGCCTCATCTAACAAGTACAAGCCCTATCAGCTGCAGTACGTGAGATATAACAAAATATGGAGCCTCCCCCTATGGAAAAAGACACACGGCTAGCATGAGGAAGATCGCCAAATCAGCTCTCTCGCAGCCTAAGGGCAGGGACTAGTCATCATAGCCGACCTTCGAGTCCTTCTCATCACCGCCATAGGTCTCCTACCCCTATCTCTAGGAGGGATTCAATCCCAGGCCATGCTTCTCCCCGATGCCGACAAACTAAGGAAGACAAGATGGAAAGAAAACTTTAAAAAATACAACAATAGCTAGATGTACTTCGAACACTGAAGCAGCCAAAAGATGACTTGGGATTCAACGTCGATCTGCCTTTTACTCAGAGGTTGATGGATGAACCCTTTCCACCTTGATCTAAAATGTCTCAAATAAAATCCTATGATGGAATAGCTGATCCGATGGATCATTTAGAGAACTTCTATACTTTGATGCTTTTGTAAAAGGCCAGCGACACAACTCTTTACCGAGCTTTTTTTTACTTTAAGAAAAGCAGCTCATCACTGGTACTCCAACCTACAGTCAGACTCTGTAGATTCATTCCACTAGTTGAGCTAACTCTTTGTTGCACACTTCATTAGCAATCACCGACAATGACGTAATTCAGATTTTTTAGTCAGTATTAAGTAGAAGGAGAATAAATCTCTTAGAGATTATATAAGCCAGTTTAACACTACTACCCTGGAGGTGCGAAATTTAGATCAGTTCATTGCGATGACTGCATTCAAAGCTGGACTCCAACAAAAAGACCTCCTTTACTCCCTTAATTTAAATTATCCAAAAGATTTTTTTGAAATATTGGAGCGGGCTGAGAATTATGCTCAGACAGATGAAGCTTGGGATCATCAAGGAAAAAATCTTGGCCGGATATCTCATCAAAGCTTCGGATGAGAAAAAAAGAATGACTCTCGATGAATGCAACTTCGACATCCTGAACCTAAACCTCATCATTTCGGACCCCACCTTGAAACAACCGACCTAGATCTCCTACACCACCTCGCCAATCTAAGTCCCCTCCTCAGAGATTTCATTATTTTACTTCACTGAATATCCCTCAGTCTCAGATCTTAATGGAGATAGGGCAGCAAGAAGACCTGCCTCCTCTGAGGAAGATGGTTACTCTGACACACAAGAGAGATTTGAGAAAGTACTACAGATATCACCGTGATCACGGACATGACATCGAAGAATGCTAGTAGCTTTTGCAACTTCACGATCCAATGAATTCCCTCAAATTGGATGACATAAGGGAGGAGAATGAGGCATTAATCTGATGTGGATGCCTTCATCGATATGTCGACGAACGACAAATTTTAAGAAACCCACACGATGAACCTTCTTGATAAGAAAACTCTCGCAAAGATCAACTAGTTATGGGAGAGATTCATATGATCTCTGGGGGATAGCTCGATCAACGCACCCCAAGTCTTAGCCGAGCTAAAGATAAGGAGGCGAAGAAGCTGAAGATTGACGACGTGGTCACTTTCTTGGATGCCGACCTAGATGGAATAAAATATCCCCATGATAATCCTATCATTATTTTTTTAAATATTGCTAATTATGATGTACATCGGGTCTTAGTTGATAATGAAAGTTCAGTTAGTGTCTTATTTTATGATGCTTTTGTTCATATGAACTTGAAGCCTGAGCTGCTGATGAAAATGATTATTCCTCTAGTTGGATTCTCGGGTACTACGATCCCAGTGGAAGGAACCATCCCACTGATTATCATAGCCAAACGAGCTCCAAAACAAGCAGTTGCACAAATGAACTACTTTGTCGTAAAAAGCCCATCCATGTATAGCATTATATTAGGCTAACCTGGACTTAACGTACTTAAAGCTATAGTATCGACTTATCACTTGATGATGAAACTCTCTACTCCAGAAGGGGTCGGCGAGCTTCGAAGAAATCAAAGGCTCATGAAGGAATATTATATGGCAACCCTACGAGAAGTGGCACTTGCGGAACAGTTAGCAAATGAGCTAGATATATGGGATAAGAAAACTGAACAAAGAGGACAATCAGTGGATGACCTGATATTAGTACCTATTGGTAAAGATCCGAGTAAAGTGGTCCAAGTCGGCTTAAACTTTGTGAAGAAGATCGTCTGCATTTTATCTCTTTTCTACAGGCAAACATTGATGTATTTTCTTAGTCGGCTTTAGATATACCAGGTGTAGATCCAGAGATCATAGTACACCGACTTAGTGTAGACCCAAAGTATCACTCGGTCAGACAGAAGAAATATCTTTTTGCCCCTAATCAACAGAAGGCCATACAGGAAAAGATGGACAAACTTTTAAAAGCCGAATTTGTATGAGAAGTGTATTACCCAAAATGGTTAGCCAATGTTGTCCTCATCTCAAAATCGAACAAAAAATGACACGCATGCATTGACTACACCAACCTCAATAAGGCGTATCCGAAAGATAGTTAACCCCTACCTCATATTGATCAACTAGTGGATGCGATCTCGAGACATCAGCTCCTTTCATTTATAGATACATTCATCAAATATAATTAGATCTGGATGGCCCCTGAGGATAAGGAGAAAACCTCTTTTATCACTGACCAAGATCTTTTTTGTTACAAAGTTATGCCATTCGATCTCAAAAATGTAGGGGCAACCTATCAGTGGCTTGTCAACAAAATCTTCAAAGTACAGATCAATCAGAATATGGAGGTGTATGTCGATGACATGCTGGTCAAGAGCTGGATTGCTGAACATCATATTGCTGACCTTGAGGAATCATTCATAGATTTTAGATGAAACTCAATCTCAGTAAGTGTGCATTCGATGTCACCGTTGGCAAATTCTTTGATTTTATGGTGTCTCAGTGAGGGATTGAAGCAAACCTAGAGAAGATTCAAGCTCTTAGAAAATAAAGCCCCCAAAGATGATTAAAGAAACATAGTGCCTGACCGGTATGATTGTAGCTTTAAGCAGATTCCTTTCTAGGTCAGCTGAAAGGAGCATGCCTTTTTTTAAAGCTCTTAAATAGGTGAAGAACTTTCAATAGTCGGAGGAGTGCCAAACTACTTTTGAAGATCTGAAAAAATACCTTGGCTCACCTCCACTTCTTAGTAAGCCCGAATCTGAAGAAGTATTGTACTTGTACCTTGCCGTTTCTCCCGCTGCAATCATTTCCATCCTTGTTCACCAGGAAGCCAAGGTGCAAAAGTCGATTTACTACATCAACCAAATACTCCATGATACTGAGACAAGATACACGAAGCTTGAGAAGGTGGCCTGTGCTCTTATAATATCATTCAAGAAGTTGCGACAATACTTCCAAGCTCATATTATCGCCATCCTCACTAATCAGCCTATAAGATCAATACTCCATCGATCGGAGACCTCAGAGCGATTAGCCAAATGGGCTGTTGAGCTAGATAAATTTGATATTAAGTACCTACCTCGACCATCCATCAAAGCTTAGGCATTGGCTGACTTCATCCTAAAATGCACTATCTTAGATGAGGAACAGAATGCTGAAGAAATCATCTCGCTGACTGATGAATGTTAGATTCTCCATGTAGATGGATCCTCGAACACCATAGGCATGGGAGTAGGATTGATTCTAACTAGCCCAGATGGAGTGATTACAGAATACGCCTTGCGCTTTGAGTTCTCTACCTCCAATAATGAAGCTGAATATGAAACACTGGTGATCGGATTGAGGATGGCAAAAGATCTAGGAGTGAAGCACCTCAGAGTTCATAGCGACTCACAACTCATTGTCGGCCAGATGCAAGGAGAATATAAAGCTTGGAAGCCGAACATGATGAAGTACTTGCAGAAGGTCAAAGACCTTGCCTCCAGCTTCAATATAATGAATATCCTGCAGATACCAAGGACAAAAAATATGCGGGCTGATCTACTTTCAAAGCTAGCAACAGTGGGTGCGGTCGATCTGAAAAGGACCTCATATCTCGAAACTCTTGAAAAGTTGAGCATTGAGGAGCATGAAGTGATGCAAACTGACCTTGAGCCGAGCTGGATAGATCCCATACTACATTATTTATAAGACAAAATGTTGCCTACTAATCGAGATGAAGCTAAAAAGTTGAAATATCTTACCGTCCAGTACCTTGTCTATGATGGAAAGTTGTATAAAAGGTCATTTACCCTATCTTTGCTTCGATGCCTCCGTCCCTCAGAAGCTGAGTATGCTTCACGAAAAGTTCATGAGAAGATCTACGGCAGTCGCTTGGGGGGCGAGATCCTTGCTCATAAAGTGCTGTGGTAGTGATACTTTTGGCCAACCATGTAGAAAGATACTGCTGACCTGGTGAATAGGTATGACCAATGCCAGAGGACTTCAAACATTCAGCACTGACCTTCTATCCCTTTGACTCCAATTACAACCCCATGACCTTATGCTTAATGGGAAATGGATATCCTTGGACCATTCCCAATGACGGCAGTGTAGAGAAAATTTTTGCTCATTACGATCAACTACTTCACCAAATGGATGAAAGTGAAAGCACTGACAACTATTACTTCAGTAAAGATATGTGACTTTATATGAAAATCAATCATTTGTCAGTTCAGTCTGCCACAAGTGATTATCACCGACAATGGATGACAGTTTGACAATCCAAAGTTCAAAAAATTCTGTAATGGATTGGATATCAATCATAGGCTGACTTCTGTAGCTCATCCTCAGAGCAATGACGAAGCTGAGGTGACAGACAGGACCTTGCTGAAGGAAAGGAAACAGTTTTCCACCAGAATGCCCAGATTGCATTTAATTTTTTTTTTTAATATTCTACTTATTTAAGGATCAAATTCTTACCTGAATCACAGTAAAATCCGAGATCAAATCTCAAATTATCTGATATAAACCTTCATGGGAAGCCTGAAAATATAGACCCTCTACTTCGCATGGACGTCAGACGCCGCAGGAAAGCAGGATGAACTCCAATCCAATTGGCTTCGTAACTCAATCAATCGAGGGATGAGATGTGATAATGTGACATCTCACACCAGTAGATAGGATGCCCAAAAAGGATCCACACCCAAAGAGAGGAGGCGGCAGCAAAGGAAGAGATGTAGAAGATGAAGGACCTCTCTCTTCACACGTCTGTCTCTCTCTTTTTCTCCTCTCAATTTGATTTGTTTGCTATTCTAGTCTCTTCTTTCATCCATAGGTAGAGACCCTCTCTATTTATAGATGATTTTTATGACCCAATTAGAGGAGGACTCTTTATTCAAATCTGATTTGAATTGATCCAATACTCATGAAAGAAGGACTCCTACATCAGATATAATTGCCATCACTTATGACATCCACTTTGCACCCACTCCCACACCCACTTGGGATGCCCCAAATAAGCATCAAACTAATTTTTGGTCATGCTTCATGAGTGGATATTCTCAGTGCAAGTAGGAATACTCATATCTCATCTAAAACAGATCCGATTCGAGTTCGATTCAAAGCCGGTTCGAAATAATTTTGAAAGACTGTCAATCCTAAACTCTTTAAGACTTTTATATCAAGTCTAACTCAGATTTTGAATCTATTTAAGTTTAATTAATTCAGATATAATTTAAAATTAATTAATACTTAAATTCAATCTTTCATATGTTCCATAGATCATAGATAAAAATTATTCATCTCCAAAATTGAACCTGAACCTCATGTGTAGTGCTAGCTAGACATAGTCAACTCTTCAATCTCATTTGATCTATAACTCAATTCTCAATCAAGTTAGCTTATATGTTCAATCAAGTCAAGTACTTCCAGATTGGACATATAAATATATATCAATTTCTTCCTACTTTGTATGACTTGTGTGCGTGACTTCATAGGTTCAAACACTAAACCGGTAGCACATAAATCAATTCCTGCACTAATCGAAATACCATCTAGCAATGGTTTCCGACATCCAGATAGGTTGAATTATCGTAAAAGAATATTTCAGAACACATACTCATGGTTACCGCATAATTCATCCTTTTGACCTTGGATGCTCTAGGATGGTCTCAGGTTAACTGTCAATCGAGATTGCTTCATCCACATTGTATTTCAATCTTTCAAATTCATCTCATGGATTATCCTGACCAAGACTTTACTAAATTGAAATACAGTGATACATCAACTCCAATAATCTGAAGGGATCAACCTATCTTGATCCATATACAGACTTTATAAGTACTTGACTATACCTAGTAGCCTTCCGTCACTGCATTAAAAATTCAGGTAGTTCGGCACCAAAGTATAGTGAGTTGCTTGCAAGTTACTATGGTGATCTCAGGTCTGAAGGACATTTATACCCATGTATTTCATGAGCAACTCTTGACAGCAGAATGCTCAACAGGTGAGTCAGTTGTTCATTGATGATGTACCCTTACATCTCATCTGTATGCCATACCAGTGTCACCATACTCTTTGATTAAGAAGACAACCAATACATATGGCACACAATGACCTTCACTCGATAAACATCATCATCCCGTAATGACGTATCATTTGATCACGAACTTATTTGAGAACTATACGATAAATCCTCTCTTTATTGTACACTAGCATAGTTCTAGGGACTTCATCACAGTACAAGAGTTCAAGGAAGATGTCACTTTGTGATGAAAAATATTAGAATAACTATTATTCAATAATCAATAATTCATATACAAAGATGAACTCAATCATCACACGATTGATTTTAGAAAATAATTTCCTACAACTCTCACTTGGACTAAAGCTAATCGGGATAGTATCTTATACCTATCTTCCATTTGAAGTCATCAAACTCTTTGATCCTGAGAGCTTTAGTAAAGGGGTCAGCTAGGTTCTCCTTTCCATCGATCTTCTGAAACTCGACGTTATCTTGGTTCACGATCTCTCGTACTAGGTGATAGCGACGCAGAATATGTTTAGTGCAATGGTGCAACTTAGGTTCTTTCGCTTGAGCTATGGCATTGGAGCTGTCACAATACAGCAAGATAGGACCATCAATGAAAGGTATAACTTTCAGCTCGATAATAAATTTTTGCACCCACACTGCCTCCTTTGCAGCATCCGATGCAGCAGTGTATTCCACTTCGCATACAGAATCGATCATAGTATGTTGCTTGAAATTTTTTCAGCAAACAGCTCCTCCATTTAAGGTAAATACGTAGCCCGACACGCTTCTGCTGTCATCACAATCTGACTGAAAACTGAAATCAGTATATCCCACAAGTTTCATATTAGAATCTCCATAGATAAGACATTGGTCTTTAGTATTTCTCAAATACTTAAGAATTACTTTTGCAATCTTCCAATACTTCTCACTTGGATCTGACTGGAACCTACTCACTACCCCTAGTGAATAGGCCACATCCGATCTTGTACATGTCATAGCGTACATGATAGATCCCACTGTCGAAGCGTATGATATTCTACTCATGTGCTCTCTCTCCTCAAGAGTTATCGGATAATCCTTCTTGAAAAGAGTAATTCCATGGCCTATCGGAAGATAGCCTTTCTTGAAATTATCCATGTTGAACTGCTTCAACAAGGTATCAATGTACATGGATTGGGACAGTCCAAGCAACCTTCTAGATCTATCCTTATAAATCTTCATCCCTAGGATGTAGGATGCTTCTCCCAAGTCCTTCATGGAGAACTATGATGATAACCAGCTTCACACTCTGCAAAGCCGGGATGTCATTTCTTAGTAACAATATGTCATCCACATACAGTACAAAAAAATTGACCACAGAATCGGAAACCCATTTGTAGACGCAAGGCTCTTCTTTGTTCCTAACGAAGTCATACGTTTTGATTACTTTATCAAAATACATGTTCCAACTTCTTGATGCTTGCTTAAGTCCATAAATTGATCTTTTCAGCTTGCACACTTTTGACTCGTCTGTGGATGTGAACCCTTCAGGTTGTATCATATACACCTCTTCTTCCAGCTCTCCATTAAGAAAAATAATTTTGACATCCATCTGCCAGATCTCATAATCTAAATGTGTAGCGACGGCAAGCATAATCTGGATGGACTTGAGCATTGCCACAGGAGAGAATGTCTCGTCATAGTCAATACCATAACACTAACGGTAACCCTTAGTAACTAGACGCAACTTATAGATCTCTACCTTTCCGTCCGCTCCTCTTTTTCTCTTAAAAATTTATTTACACCCTATGGATTTTATCCTTTCAGATGGATCAACTAGTGTCCAGACACTATTGATCTTCATGGACTCCATCTCGGACTTCATGACCTCAAGCCATTTTTGAGAGTCGGGCCTTTGCATAGCCTCCATATAGGTGATCAAATTCTCATCGTTCTTATCAAGTTCAATAGGATCACCATTCTGGATCAAAAAATTATAATATCTGTCCGGCTGATGTGGTACTCTATCAGATCTCCTTAATGGTGCCTCTACTAGTTTTGGATTCGATTCACCAATCGAACCCAATTCTGTATGTGTCGGTCCTTCCACCTCATGAACCTCATCAAGTTTAATTTTACAAGCATTAGCTCCTTCACCAAGGAACTCTTTTTTCAAAAAGACTGCCCGACTGCTGACAAACACCTTTTGTTCTGCAGTGAGGGAGAAGTAGTACCCTTTAGTTTTCTTTGGATATCCTACGAATAAGCATCATCAGACTTCGATCCAAGCTTATCTGTCTTTAAATGCTTGACATAAGCTGGACACCCCCAGATCCTAAGATGTGAGAGCACCGGCTTATGTCCAGTCCATATCTCATATGGAGTTTTATCGACAGACTTGCTGGGCACCTTATTCAAAATATAGCAGGCAGTCTCTAGAGTATATTCCCAAAAGAATATTGGCAGACTGAAAAAAGTCCATCATAGATCGGACCATGTCTAATAAAGTTCGATTTCTCCTCTCGGACACACCATTATATTGTGATGTTCTAGGAGGGGTCCATTGTAAGAGAATTCCATTCTCTTTCAGATATGTCAAAAACTCACTGGTGAGGTATTCACCTCCTCGATCTGATTGAAAAATCTTAATACTCTTTTCAGTTTGTTTCTCTAATTCAGCATGGAATCATTTGAACATTTTAAATGATTCTGACTTATGCTTCATAAGATAGACATACACATACCTCGATAGATCGTCTGTAAATGTAATGAAGTAGTAGTATCCTCCTCTAGTACTTATGTTCATAGGTCCACATACATCAGTATGTATTAAACCTAGGATATCACTGGCTCTTTCACCTTTTTCTTTAAAAGGTGATTTAGTCATCTTATCAAGTAGACAAGATTCACAGATAGGCAATAATTCACAATCATCTATCTTAAGGATACATTTCTTGATCAATCTGTCAATCCTATTCTTGTTCACATGACCAAGCCTACAATGCCAAAGATAGGATTCGCTGACATTATCTATTTTGGGGCATTTACTAGGTGTGTCATTATACTAACAGGCCGTGATATTATGTATATACCATATTTTAATTATCCATGCATAATTGTAGTATCATTCATAATAATATCACAAAAATTATCCTTTATTATAAACTTGTAACCAAGTTTGATCAAAAGGCCTACAGAGATGACATTCATTATAAAAGAGGAACAATAATGACAATCATCTAACATGACACTACTAGGCTCGAAGACGAGCTGCAAAGTTCTCAAGGTCAGAACTGGAATAAGGTTTCCATCTCTAACGTTAAGGAACCGCTCGTCCTCTCAAAATTTTCTACTTACCTACAGTCCCTGCAATGAATTGCATATATTAATAGGATTTTCGGTATCCAATATCCAGATAGCAGTATAACAAACAGAGAAATTACAAGGTGTTATCATATAAATACCTAATGAAGCAACCACTTGCCTCTTTCTCTTGTTCTTAGGCATGTTTGGGTCAAGGGTGGCTATATAAGCAGGACAATTTCTTTTTCAATAACCCAGCTTCTTACAAAAGAAGCACTCTGCCTGGCTCTTGTCAACTTTTGATGGTTTGCTCTACTTGAGATCGGTGACACGAGATTTTTGCATCTTTTTCTTCTTTCCTCTCCTAGAGGATTGACGCTCTGTAGATGAACCTTCCACTAAATTCACTAACTCCTTTTGAAGCTGGTGATTCTTCTCAAAAGTCTGCAATAATCCTAGCAAACCATGGTAGTTTACTGCAGGCTTCATCATTCTATAATGACTGAGAAAGGATAGGTAAGATTTTGGTAGCGAATTGAGAATAGCATCCTTGCCTAGCTGTTCATGCAACGGAAAGCCAAGTTTGCTAAGGCATTCAATCTACTCAATCATGTATAATACATGATCGATGACTGAAGCTCCCTCTCACATACAGGCATTGAACACTATACAGGAGGTTTTATATCTCTCTGCATCCTTAAAGGTGCCGAAAGACTCATTCAACATTTGAATTATCTTCTCAGGCTGCGCATCCTCGAACTTACGACGAAGTTCATCGTTCATAGCTGTCCTCATCACGTAATGCATAGTCGTACGATCATTGAGCCACTTCATGTAAGTGTCTCTCGCAGCATTAGGAGCATTAACTGTAGGTTCTTCAGGTGCCTGATCCGTAAGGACATATAAAATTCTCTCATGCTCCAACACAATCTTCAATTTTTGATACCAGCTATCGAAGTTGGGTCCGGTGAGCTTGTCGCTATCCAACAGCAAATAGAAGAATAATATGTTGGCCATAACTGAAAGGAGAAAATATTAGCCTATTGGTATATGAATTTTTTTTTTAATCCTGAAGATATGGACTTTAGTCTAAATGTCCTCCTACTATTTTTTGCGAATTGGTAGCCTCTACTTCTAACTCAAAAAATTATATTTATTCTTTAGCGGGTACTAGAATCTACATGGACTGCATTCGGATCCGAGTGTCGCTCGACTAACCCTAGTGCGGCTCGACTAACCCTAGTGCATCCATGGGTAGGTTCATAACCAATTATTTTTTTAAACAACTTCTAGCATTGGATTTTGCCCCAGACATCCCTTCAGCAGGCGTGTGACACCTCCACTGAAAATTTTGGTTAGGTCCAACCATTAACATGACACATCAAGTGCATCCAACAAATAGATGTCTAGACCCGAGTGTGGCTCGGCCAACCTGAGTATTGATCTGAAGGTACATCATGATGTCATATGATGAATGACAATTCTAATACGTAATAGACACCAGGCGTGTGGCGCCTCCAATGTCTATTTAGAATATTGGACTCATTATCACACACCTTAATGGGAGGCAATGATCAAATTATCTCATAACTTTATCACTTTATGGACCTAATAATTTAAAAAATTTGATTTCATTGACCTGAGAATAAAAGAAGAAGTCGACCTGCAAGCTGCAAATCCTTCCACTAACTTCAACAAGTCATGTAAAGGATTAAACACAAGCTAGTCTAAACATATCTAAATCAGTCACACTGATTCACCTTAATGGCATGGGTCTGCATGAATCGACTAGTGATCTAATCAAAATATAATCTACCATGTTGGCCAGATAAGTGAGATCAGCGGGAGGGATATGCCCTTAACTCACCGTAGACACATCTAGGTGAATAGCTTTCAATTAAAAATCACTTGATCGAATTTGTCAAATTTATCTTGGACACCAACTGGTTAATTAATTTTGATTCGGCACACCAGAAGATTCGGACTCAACCATAGAGCCATGATCATGGTCCATTTATTACGGTCAAACACATAGACTTGATCAAACTTCAACTATTGAGATTGATTTAGAGAAATACTGACCTAATCTAATTCAATACTTGATTAGATTTAATTAATTTCTCTACTTGATCCATATGTATTTCTAACCCTAGGTCTAGCTTATTAAAAGGACCTGATTCATGCTAATCATTTGCTCATCATATTATGTGGTGTCTTAATGATCTTTAATTCTCAATTCTAGATTATTCAAATTTAATTCAAAATTAAGTGTGTGAACGTGTGTTTCAGTTTGTAAAACTATTCTACAAGGATTTCAAGTGAAACATACCATATGTTTCAACACATAAAAATAAATTTTCATAATATGTTGAACAATTAAACATACATAGGTATGATCTAAACTTCATTCATACATCTCATGTATCATAATAACTTTTAAATCAATACCAATTACATCATATGTAACATGTAATTCAGATCTAAAATAATTTTATATCTAAATTTTATCCTATTATAATAAATCATAAATCACTTTAGATCTAATCTAAATATATTTATGATCAAAATAATACATAAAAATTTTTACTGTTCTTCTTTATAAAATTGGATCACAACGACACCCCTACACGTCATAAGAGAATCCATAGAATAGACAAGAGAGAGATTAATCTCTTCAATCTCTTATGATCGGATGGTCTGGTTATCTCATCAATCTGAGTACTAGGCTACTAAGATCTGAAATCTAATTTCATATATAATTACATCAATATGCAATTATTGATAAAACTATTTTATGTCATAAACATATCTTTGATCTCATCAATTATGTTCTTCATTTAATCTAATTAGATTTGATGTATCATATACATCATATCAAATTTAAAACTTATCTTATACTGATTATAAAATATCAATTTTAGATTTGATATCAAATAAAAAAATAATTTGATGTAAATATGAATGTATAAAGAATTAATTTCTGATAAAATTTATTTTCACGCAGTGCTGAATTATGATAGGATTCAGATCTAAATATTCATCAAAACAGATCCAATTTAAATTTGAGATAATCCTCACTTCATAAGAAAAATAATAAAATTAAAATTTTATTAAATAAATTTAAAATAAATTTTTAATTCATATTATTTTTCATCAAAAATTCAGCAACAGCAGAATTTTGTTATAATAGATTTATAATAACCTCAATTAACCATTGATTAGGCACCTCTAATCCAATCAAAATCAGATTAAAAATTTTATATAAATAGATTTAAATAAGATTTAATATCACACAAAAAACTCAATTATATCTCATATAAATAATCATAAAAAAATCTATTTTGCATGCATATATTTTAGGCCTGCTCTGATACCAGTTGAAGGAAAGAAAACAGTTTTCCTCCAGAATGCTCAGGTTACATCTAAAAATTTTTTCTAATATTCTACTTGTTTAAGGATCAAATTCTTACCTAAATCATAGTGGAACCATGGATCAAATCTCAAATTATTTGATATAAATCTTCGCGGAGGCTTGGATATACAGATCCTCTACTTCGCATACAAGTCAGACACCGCAGGAAAGCAAGATGAACTTCAATCCAATTAGCTTCGCAACTCAATCAATCGAGGGATGAGATATGATGATGTGATATCTCACACCAGAAGATAAGATACCCAAGAAGGATCCACGCCCAAAGAGAGGAGGTGGCAAAAAAAGGAGAGATGTAGAAGATGAGAGACCTCTCTCGTCACACGCTTGTCTCTCTCTCTTTTTTTCTTCTCTCAATTTGATTTGTTTGCTATTCTATTCTCTTCTTTCATCCATAAGTAGAGATTCTCTCTATTTATAGATGATTCTCATGACCTAATGAGAGGAGGACTCTTTATTTAAATCTAATTTGAATTGGTCCAATACTCATGAAAAAAGGACTCCTACATGAGATATAATTGTCATCACTTATGACATCCACTTTGCACCCACTCCCACACCCACTTGAGATGCTCCAAATAAGTACCAAACTAATTTTTGATCATGCTTCATGAGTAGGTATTCTCAGTGCAAGTAGGAATACTCATATCTCATTCAAAACAGATCCGATTCGAGTCCAATTCGAAGTCGGTTCGAAATAATTTCGAAAGACTATCAATCCTAAACTCTTTAAGATTTTTGTATCAAGTCTAATTTAGATTTTAGATCTATTTAAATCTAATTAATTCAGATCTAATCTGAAATTAATTAGTACTTAAATTCAATCTTTCATATGTTTCATGGATCATAGATAGAAATTGTTCATCTCCGAGATTGAACCTGAACCTCATGTATAGTACTAGCTAGACATAGTCAACTCTTCAATCTCATTTAACCCATAACTCAATTCTCAATCAAGTTAGCTTATATGTTCAATCAAGTCAAGTACTTTCAGATTGGATATATAAACATAGGTCCATTCCTTCCTACTTTGTCTGACTTGTGTGTGTGACTCCATAGGTTCAAACACTAAGCCGGTAGCATAGGAATTAATTTCTATACTAATCGAGATACCATCTAGTAATGATTTCCGACATCCAAATGGGTCGAATTATCGTAAAAAAATATTTCAGAATCCATACTCATGGTTACTGCATAATTCATCCTTTTGATCCTGGATGCTCTAGGATGGTCTCAGGTTAACTATCAATCGAGATTGCTTCATCCACATTGTAGTTCAATCTTTCAAATTTATCTCATAGATTATCTTGATCAAAGCTTTACTAAATTGAAATATAGTGATACATCAACTCTAATAATCTGAAGGGATCAATCCTATCTTGATCCATATACAGACTTTATAAGTACTTGACTATACCTAGTAGCTTTCCGTCACTGCATTAAAAATTCAGGTAGTTCGACACCAAAGCACAGTGAGTTGCTTGCAAGTCACTATGGTGATCTCAGGTCTGAAGGATATTTATACCCATGTATTTCATGAGCAGCTCTTGACAGCAGAATGCTCAACAGGTGAGTCAGTTGTTCATTGATGATGTATCCTTACATCTCATCTGTATGCCATACCAGTGTCACCATACTCTTTGGTTAAGAAGACAACCAACACATATGGCACACAATGACCTTCACTCGATAAATATCATCATTCCGTAATGATGTATCATTTGATCACGAACTTGTTTGAGAACTATACGATAAATCCTCTCTTTATCATACACTAGCATAATTCTAGGGACTTCATCACAGTACAAGAGTTCAAGGAAGATGTCACTTTGTGATGAAAATTATTAGAATAACTATTATTCAATATCAATAATTCATATACAAGGATGAACTCAATCGTCACATGATTGATTTTAAGACACAATTTTCAATACTTGCTACAAGGACTGAAAGCTTGAGTCGGTCAGACAAAAAGATTGTCGGTCGAAGAGTTATACCATGTGCTATGGACATATCAAATGACTCAGTGACTTCTAACAGGAGAAATCTCCTTTAGGCTGGCCTTCGGCACTGAAGCTGTCATACCACTTGAAATCAACTTGCCAACACTGCGGATGAAAGAATTTGATACAGATGACAACTCTTTTGGACTGAGATCAAATTTAGACTTACTAGAAGAAATGCATAAGCGAGCACGAATCTGGATGGCTAACTATCAACAAAGGATAGCTCGATATTACAACTCCCAAGTGAAAGAAAAGTCTTTCTTGATATGATAGTTAGTTCTTCATCGAGCCGAGGTTTCTCATCTAATGGAGTGATCGAAGCTTACGTCGAACTAGAAAGATCCTCACCACATTGTTGAAATAGTCTGATCAAGAGTTTATTGACTTAGACGGCTAGATGAAACTCCGATCTCTAGAACTTGAAATGCTGATAATTTATGTTTCTATCACCCTTGAACTATAATATTTGTCATTATTGAATCGAATAATAAATTGTTTCTTTTATTTTATGAAACTACGTGTTCTTTTGAAAAATATATGCTCTTCACCCATTGGCAGAATGTGGAATGTTTGCCATGCAGATCTCTGAAATATGCGGTCCTCGGCTACTACTAAGGAATGGAACATGTTCTCCATCAACTCAAACACACGGTCCTCGACTACGATCAAGGAATGAAACGTGTTCTCCATCAACTCAAATATGCGATCCTCGGCTATGATGGAAGAACGGAATATGTTCTCCATCAACTCAAACATGCAATCCTCGACCATGATCGATGAGAGGAATATGTTCTCCATTAACTCAAACACATGATCCTCAGCTACGATCGAGGAATGGAATGTATTCTCCGTCAACTCAAATATGCAATCCTCGACCACGATCGAGGAGTGAAATGTATTCTCCCTCAACTCAAACACGCAGTCCTCGGCTATGGTCAAGGAACAGAATGTATTCTCCATCAACTCAAACATACGATCTTTGACTACGATCGAAGAGCAAAATGTATTCTCCATCAACTCAAACACACGGTTCTCGACTATGATCGAGGAACGAAATATATTCTCCATCAACTCAAATACACGATCCTTGGTCACGATCGAGAAGCAGAATGTATTCTCCATCAACTCAAGCATGTGATCCTCGACTACGGTCGAAGAATGGAACGTATTCTCCATCAACTCAAACATGCGGTCCTCAGCTACTATCGAGGAATAGAATGTGTTTTCCATCAACTCAAACACGTGATCCTCGACCACAGCTGAGGAGTGAAACGTGTTCTCCCTTAACTCAAACATGTGGTCCTCAGCTACGGTTGAGGAATGGAATGTATTTTTCATCAACTCAAACATACGATCCTCGACCACAGTCGAGGAGTGAAACGTGTTCTCCATCAACTCAAAAACTCGATCCTCGGCTACAGTCGAAGAGTAGAATGTGTTCTCTATCAACTCAAACATGCAATCCTCGACCACAGTCAAGGAGAGGAATGTGTTCTCCCTCAACTCAAATACGCATCCTTGGCTATAGCTGAGGAACAAAATATATTCTCCATCAACTCAAACACACGATTCTCGATCACGGTCGAGGAGCAGAATGTATTCTCCATCAAATCAAACATATGATTTTCGTCTACAATCGAGAAATGGAATGTGCTCTTCATCAACTCTAAAACAAACAGTCCTCGGCTATGGCTGAGGAACGGAATGTGTTCACCATCAACTCAAACATGTAATTCTCGGCTACGGTCGAGGAGTGAAATGTGTTCTCCACAACAATCTCCAAAACATGTGATCCTCGATTGTTCACCATCAACTCAAACATGCGATTCTCGGCTACGATCGAGGAGCAGAATGTGTTCTCCACAATGATCTCCAAAACATGCGGTCCTCGACTGCAGCCGAGGATTGGAGTGTCCATATAAGTTCTTAAATATATAATCTTCGGATATGGCTAAGGAAGTGGAATGGATCCATATCTCTCCACATGGTCTGCGGCCATGACCTGGGACCAAGCATCCCAATTCTCATCAATTTTTACTCCTCATCATTAAGAGAACAGCCTACACCTAACAAGTACTATCTCGAGGAACTTAATAAAAGTTGATAATCGATCTCGATAATTGATCTGATAAAAAAAATATTTTCATTGAAAGAAAAAGTTTTTACAAGTAAATATCTGTCCATTACAAAATACCTCGGTGACAATCGAGGTTGCAAAATGGGACTGATCAAGGAAGCTCGGACATGCTCAAGCTGGGATACAAAAAATAAAAGCAAAAAAACTTTAGGCCTAGGGGGCAAATGGATCTTCAACTTCGGCTTGATTGAAAAGAACGATGACAGTTGGAGGTAGAGCTGGAATCGCTTCCTCGATTGGCCTATCCTCCCACTCCGGATTAAAGAGATCCTCAACCTACAGACCTTCATCTCCACCCTCGCCGACCTCCTCCTCGTTGTCTGACTCCAACAAGCTAAGGTCAAAATCGAGAGCCGTCTTCTTGACCTTCTCTTTGAGATCGGCAATACCTTGCACGTATGAGGCAACTCCAAAGTCTGCTTTGATGTTACAGAACTCGATCAAAAAATGAAAGGCCTCAACTGTGGCGATCTTGGCGGCCTTCAACCCAAACTCATATTTTTTCTTCTCGTCTGATAGCCAAGCTTCAGATTCGGCCTGAGCTTTAGAAAGCTCGAATTCCAGTTGCTTCACTTCTTCCTCCAACAACTTGGCCTTCTCTTCGGCCTTAAGCTTTGTCAGTTGGACATCATCCACCCTTTTGCTAGCTTGGCCGACCTTTTCCTCGGCCTCCCTCGAGATATGTCGAGCTTCACGTATCGTCTCGGTATAATAATCTACATGATGGGCGAGCTAAAAAAAAATAGTATCGAATATCGAGATCGATAATAACTAAGCAACATGGGGAAGATCGTCACTTACTCGAAGAATGGAGTCGTATGCATCATGCATCCGGAATGCACCGCCTTTAGCATTGAAGGCTTCGATATTGGTCGGTAGGAGGATCAACTGGATCAAGGACTGGGCAACTCAAAAATTGTTGATACCCATCCTAGTGTCCTGGGCCTCGATGCCCAAAGAAGCTCCCACTGGAGTAGAAGATCTGACCTGTATGTCGGCTGGGCACGAAGATATTTTCAAAGAAATTCGGGGCCTGTCCGAACTCCTCTGCGATGAAGATGCAGAAGGTCGAGGGGCAGGCTCCCCTAGAGCAGCAGATTGCAGCTACACCACTACCCTTGCTGGTGCCGATGACTCCTTCCTTGGAGTTCCACTCGGCCTCGAGGATTCCCTAGCAATGGACTAAGCAAGAATAGCCTCGATGCGGCCACGCTTGGGAGCTAGAGCCATGCTCGTCTTCTTCCTCTTCATAGCCTGACGAAGAGCCTCGGCATCCTTGGGGTCCATTTCTACATGGCATATGAAGTTAGTAAAAAATATAAAAAAAAAAGAATGATGAGCTAAAAAAGATGTATGAAAAGCAACTCACTCTTTAGGTCGACTAGACTTAATCCAGCCCTGAACAAAATATCCTCGATAAGAAACTCAGCTAGCGAAGAGGGAGTCTGACTGAAAATCCACTTTAATACCTCCTCGGTATCAGACAAAATTGGAGCCCTAGCTGCCGACCTATAAGGTCTACCCCATGATGTACAGAAGTCCTAAGATTGCTCGATCGAGATGAAGAAAAAATGCTCCTTCCAGTTGTGAACTGAGGAAGGAGCACATTGGAAGAGATGGCGTCTCCACCGAGGAGAAACATACCACCATCCCTTATCTGTGGGATGCTCCTTTAATGTGAAGGAGGTTCGAAGAAGACAAGAGGTCAGCTCGACCATGAGGAAAAGGCAATAAGCAAAGAAACCTATGATCTGATGCCACGAGTTCGGCACGACACTATAGAAGCTTATTTTATATAATTTAAGAAATTTCACTACAAGACAGTGAAGGGCAACCGAACTCTAGCCTTCAGAGCTTCCTCGTATAAACCAACTCGGTCTGGATGAGAAAGAGCTATTCTTTCGTCTGGAACAGCCACCTCTAGTTTAAATTCAGAAAGAATTTGGTATTTTAACCTAAG
Source organism: Elaeis guineensis (assembly GCF_000442705.2). Lineage (NCBI taxonomy): Eukaryota > Viridiplantae > Streptophyta > Magnoliopsida > Arecales > Arecaceae > Elaeis > Elaeis guineensis. The sequence continues at coordinate 24,542,825 of NC_026004.2, read as the reverse complement.
AACTTCTAAGTCCTCAAAGGTAAGGACAAAATCTACCCTATATGGATCAAAATCTAGAACCTTAGGCTTCCCGAAGAACAAGCAACGTCGGATCTAGGGTCTATGCTCCTAGTGTCATTTCCCAAGCTTAACGTCTCGGGGGTCGCACTCCAAACGTCGTCGACCAAGCTTGATGCCTCAGGACCCGCACTCCTAAAATCGTCACCTAAGCTCTAAGTATCAGGAAAAAAGCTAGATTCACTCATGGCTAAAAAAAGAGGGACTGGCCTAAAAGTGAAGCGGCAAATGGGGGATGAGGAGTAGAGGAAAACCAACTAGCTCGACTTTATCTGAGCAAGTGTGTAGAATCACCAAAGTGCCAGAGTTCCCCCTCCGAACAATAAAAATGGTAAAAAGAAAGTTACCGTGGCCCTATTATAGAATCCCAGAATGGCTCCGATCTACTGACGATTTACCTCCCCCGACCAATATTCGATAAGTGTCACCTGATGATTGGTCAAAGCAGAGTTTCCATGGATCCGAGGATCCTCCAAGATATGCAATCAATCAACTCCTAATTCTCTTTTCTCATCGTTCTCTATCTCTTGACTTGAGCGTCGGAGGATCTACACCAGAGCCACCCCCGGTGTAGACTTGTTTTGCAGATGTTCGGACAAAGTTTCAGTAGTGGATACACCACGACCACATCTACCTCGATGACTGATCTTAGATGGAGAAATCGGCAGCAACAGATGTAAGTGTAAATTTTACAAACTACTTAATGTAAGTAAACTAAATGAAAAATCGACAATTTTGGTAATTATTATATCATATAATTCTTAAATTATTTAAGTATTATTGAATTACATACAAATTTTATAATTTATTCAAAATTACCATTGACTAATTTAAAAAATGTACTACAAATTAACAATATCATATATTACTACTAGAGATGATTTTTTTTATTGTTATTTATCATTTTGGCATCTTCTGTGCTGATTTTATATAAATAAATCTATAAATATTTTAGAATGCTTACATTTTTTTAAAAATTTCATTATTTTTCTAATTTTACCATATCCCAACTTCTTTCTAAGTTTTTATTTTTTTTTTCAAACTTAAAGTCATTATATCCAACCAAATGGTTTCCTAGCACGTGCAACTTCTTTCTAAGCTTTTATTTTTTTTTCAAACTTAAAGTCATTATATCCAACCAAATGGTTTCCTAGCACGTGTGACAGATACCATCATGTGGGCATACGCCGTCCCAACTAAGATGGTCAAGGTGCCCTACAAACTGATGATGCATCAGAATACCTAAACAAAGCCATGGCTAGTACTCAATAGTCCTTAATCTTACGATTGCATTTGATGTATTACCAGACAGTGATAATCTGGATTATCTGCAATCTGAATAAATTATCAATAATATTGATTACTATATTTAGTATACAAATAATATTATAAAAAAAATACTAAAAATCTTGATTAACATATTTAGTATGACAATCAGATTACTAATAATGTAACATCAAATTCTCAAAATATCCTAAAATTAAATTATTAATTTCATATTTTTAAACCAATTATTTTATTTTTTTAATGATAAAAATTATTATATGAAAAAAAATTATTATTTTTAATACTTATTATTATTTTTATTATTTTTATAAAAATTATTATTTTTAAACTATTTTTTTATTTTTTCTCTTCTCCTCCCGCACACCATGCCCCAACCCCCCTCCCCCCTGACTGCCCTGCCCACCGCACCTCAACCCCTTGACCGCTCGTCGCGCTGCCACCCCTCTCCGACCCTCTGACCGCCCGCAATGCCTTGGCCACCACACCCCGATCGTCCGTCGCACTGCCACCTCTCCCCGACCGTCGATACTGCCCTGGCCATCGCACCCCGACCACCCCCCCCCCCCACCGCCCGTTGCGCTGCCACCCCTCCCCGCCCCCCCCCCCCCCCCCCCCCGACCACCTATATTGCCCTGGCCACCACCCCCAACCCCTCGACCACCCACACTGCCTTGGCCACCGTCCCCTACCTCCCGACCGCCCATCACACTACCTTTGACGAGGGCCATGAAGGTGGCGTAGGAGGCGGCAGAGGCCGCCGGAGGAGTTAGGGGGGAGGCACAGGTTGGGAAGAAAGCATGGATGACATCACGTGGAGAGGAGAGGAGGAAGATAGTTTTATTAAAAAATTTTATTATAAAATTTTATTACAAAATTATCTCATAAGAGATAATCTGGATAACCATCCCTTTCCTTGATAATCAAAATTATCTCATAAAAAATAATTTAAATTATCTGATAATCTGAATTACCAACAAAAAAAAATGTACCAAATATAATAATTTAGTGAGATCCTTTTAAATTGCCAGCAATCTAGATAGATTCCATTTGAAATAAATTGCCAGCTACCAAACACAATCTAAGGGCCTTCCAATTTTAGACAAAAGGGCTAGGTTGAATGGCTGCTCTATCCAATGCTGGCCAATAAGCTGCTCCATTGATGCTTTCTTTCCAATATTGAAGATAAGAATTCTACGAAGACATTGCAAAATTTTAAAGTATATATAAAACAATTAAAAAAAAAACTTTTACAGGAGAAGCAATCCGAGAGGAAGAGACCTATACATGGTAAGCTCACCAAAAACAAAGAATCCTCAACTCTAAAGAAATGCATCCAATTTCTTTGCCTTGATTGGATGCGGTGGTCTGAAATCGTCCAGCCGAAGATTGGAGATGGCACGTATCTCATTCAAGACAGATTCCCCTTTCTCCATTTTGATCACCTCCAAAGTGCTTCCAAGGACCTCGGATGCAAGCCCCAGTTCTAATAAACGCCCAGGCTCTTCCCCCCCATGCTGAAGTAGTTCTCCCATCTCTCTGAGCGGAACCACATTTTCCAATATAACTTTAGCAAACATGCGGCCGAGAAACTCTGCTGCTCTTGGAGCATCATTTGCAGCATCCTCCAGTGAGGCGAGAACAGATTCAAACCTAGCAAAAAAGTGAAAAAAGCCTATAAGATTTAATTTCGAGTCAAATATTGCTTTTGTATTATTATTGGGTTCTAATAACTAGCGTTCGTACCCCTGGATGAGTTGTACTTGATTAAGCAAACTATCTCGAGACTTGCAAAGGTTCACAAGGAGTGTAGCCAAGATATCCCTCTCCTTGTCTTTCCGCTCAAAGGAATCTGTGACCCACAGCGATATCATGGCAGGATAAAAGTTTGGACAATTCAGCTCCTTGATGCACAGAGATACCTCCTCCTCGTCTCTGGCACTGGTGAGAAGAAAAACAGCAATCAAACTACAATCAAGATAAAACATTTGGAAATAGATTGTGAGAAAAATACAAGGAACACTGCAACTCAACATGCATGGCAATCAATAGACCAGGAACTCAAGGACCGTAAACCAGAGCACAAGGTCATGAGAAGTTAAAATTCATTTTAGAATATGAACAATGAAGCTACTCAAGCATGTTTAAACAAAAATGATACAGCTCTCAGCCTCCCACCCAGCCCTCGACACAGCCCCAATTGTTCAAGGTCATGTCACCAACATTGGGTGTGCATAGACTACAATTTCAGCATCCAATGAAACCATAGAAGGAAAAAGTATACTGCTGCATCATTCATTCCAGAAGAACATTATATCCAACACAAAAGCACAAACTTGCTTCCAGTTAGCCAGTGGCAGTTGCAGCACCAGAAAAGTGTATCTCAATATCTATGTCAATTACTGGTTTGCCTATAGTCATTACAATTTTCTCACCAGAAAAATGAAAGGTTCGATTGTATATTGGATTTATGAACTGAAATGTCTCAGTGATCAATGTAAAACATCCAAAGCTGACCCTTTCTAACAGTCAACTCAATGTCCAATGTACATTGGTAATAACAGAATAAGAGCGCTTGGGCTGAAATAGGATGATTGGACCAAATGACACCAGAAAGCAAATGCCTCAAGCGAAAATAGTACCAAGAACCATCTAGAGCAATTAAATTACAAGTCCCCAAAGCAGCAAATGAAGAATACCAAGGAAAAAGACTGGTGGTGCGGCAACTGCAGATTGGAAAGGAAGAATGAGGACCTAGGGACCCGCAAGAGAAGGTGAATGAATGGAATGACTGCATGAGCCACAAAAACCAACATCTCAAGTCAAAGAAGAATCAAGCATTAAGCTTTCTAAGGTATTCAAGTGTCAGACACAAGGGAGCTATTATGACACCAAGGTGTGGCCTATCAATTACGAAGGTTAATAGGAAACTGATTTAGATATTGACTAAACACAGGAAAACCACAAGAATTCAAAAATTATATCACTTAGTGGTGAAGGGTCAAGGATTGTTACAATATACCGCAAAAAACAAAAGAAAAGAAAAAAGAAGCATTACAAACTGGAAGGTTCCTAAAAACAAAATCAATCGAAAAGGTTAGAAAAGGGAAGAAATAAGTTAAGAAACAGCAGAGACTGAAACAATGTAGAAATAAGTTAAGAAACAGCAAAGAAACACTGAACAAGCATAAAGAATGCTAAGTTGTGGGTCACAACCCTGAGGAGCTAGGGTTTGACCGGGTCTTTCATATTCATAAAAAGTCCCCCACCCCCCCCCCCCAAAAAAAAAAAAAACAAAAGAAAATAAAACAAAACACACACACACACACACAAAAAAAAAGAAAACCCACAAAATAAAGAATAAAAATAAAATTTAGAGTGGGTAACTTGAGGGACCCTGGCAAAATGCATAATCAGACAGATGAAAAGAAGAGCAGCTGAACCTTCTTGATCAAATGAATTATGTTGGGATCAGCAGGTTCAAGTGCCAGCCAAATAATGGTGCCTAACAACATCAAAGATCACCACAAGATCTTTTTTTTGTTAAAATGTAAAACCAAAGTTAAGAAGATCTAGAGAAATCTTTTGGTTGTAATCAGAGTTGCACTAAACATGAAGAAAGAGCATCCAATTTGAGGTTGGCAACTAAAATTAGGATTGTCAAAAGAACAAGCTATTTGCGAGCAGCTTGTTTTCAACTTGAAATCCAGCTAAAATAGGCCTGCTCGACTAGTAAACAAGTTGAACAAAAGCAGGCACGTGTGCGCACACATGCACACACACACACCAAAAAAAAAAAAAAACACAAAATAAAAATAAAATTTAGAGTAGGTAACTTGAGGACCCTAGCAAAATGCCTAATCAGACAGACGAAAAGAAGAGCAGCTGAACCTTCTTGATCAAATGGATAATGTTGGGATCAGCAGGTTCAAGTGCCAGCCAAATAATGGTGCCTAACAACATCAAAGATCACCACAAGATTTTTCTTTTTTTTTTAATGCAAAACCAAAGTTAAGAAGATCTAGACAAATCTTTTGGTCGTAATCAGAGTTACACTAAACATGAAGACAGAGCATCCAATTTGAGGTTGGCAACTAAAATTAGGATTGTCAAAAGAACAAGCTATTTGCGAGCAGCTTGTATTCAACTTGAAATTCAGCTAAAATAGGCTTGCTCGACTAGTAAACAAGTTGAACAAAAGCAGGTATTTAAGCATAAAAAAATAAACAAGCCAAATGTGAGTTAGACTCAGCTTGCTTGTTAACTTGGCAATATAAATAAATAAATAAATATTACATTAGTATTGAGCATATGCAATGTTGTTTGAATGACTGTGTATATCTACTCACCCAAAAAAAAAATGATCTACATAAATTAAATACTGAATGTTATTTGATGTTGTTAAGTGCACTCCCAATTTCGGGAGATGCACTTCTTGTATCTCTCCTCAAGTGTGTGAGGTAAAAGATAATTTTTGGATGAGTGTTGTTATAACTATAGAGTATGGACCAGTGAACACATCCATAGCCAGCCAGGGCAAACAAAACTTTTAAAGAGACATGGCATTTGCCATTTGATTGCATTCAAATGGCTTAGCTTCTTATCTTCAAAGGTTGGCCTGGTTCCCAAGCAATCTCACTGGCAAGGTGTTGCAAGCCACATTTCAACTTTGCTTTTCCTCTCATCATCAAAAAATCCTTTATCTTCTTTGATGACCCCAAACATCCTCTCAAGCTCGATGACCCCAAACCTTGAGATCAAGGTTCCTGAGTCGCCTCCCTTTATCTTGTTCTTCCTCAATAACCTGCAGCAACATGTGGGGCGAGGTCATTCTTTTTCTTTTCCCCCTTCCCAATACCAGACCATCGACAAAAATGGCAAAGTGGCCGGACTCAACAACAAGAGAAGTAGAGGACTGGATTTTTCACTCTCCAATTTTCATAGAGGAAGCAGAGATTCGGATGTTAATTGTGGTATTCTAGGCTAAAACACTCCTTTACCAACATAATAGTGGCATCATCTTCTTTCTTCCCCTTCTCTCAGCCACATAAGAACCCACTCGAGCTAGCTCAAGCTCAGCTCAATAATAGATGAGCCAAGTTTGAGCCAGTCCATCCTATCCTATCTCGAGATGAGCTCCAGCTGGCCTAATAAACATTTTGGGCCAAGTTCAAGTTAGTGGCTTGCTCATGTTCAGTTTCATTTGCATCCCCAAACACAATTCACTTGTCTAAGATTTAGTATTTAGATCAGCCTACTTCAGCAACAGTTCAACAATTAAGTTCCATGATAATAGACCTTCAGAAACAGCAAGACATCACTAGACTTTGACAACTTTCCATCAATCAGCTATCAAGCATGGACACATTCCCACACACAAGCACATACATGCATTTTTGTCAAAGTCTTCCAATCCCCCACAATCATTTTAAGTGTTTCAAAAATACTTGAAGTCTAAAAAAAAACCAAGGAGAGGACACAGTTTGATCCAGCACAGGCCCTTCCTTCTGTACAGGCTTCCGGACACACAATTTGGAGAAAAGGAGCATGTTGGACCACCTCTTCTGCTTGGATGCTCAGTCAGGAGGTCCAGAGCTTGCAATTGTCGAGGATTCATGATGCAACATTTAAAAATGAAGCTTGAGATAAGTACCAAGACACTAAATCCTCACAAGCATGGGCCCCATTCCATGCAATCACCACCTTTGGCGCTCACAAACGTCAACCAAGCCCTTGTCCTCACCACCTCTCAACCAAGTAAGGCCGCTGTCCCTTCCACCCACCCAACCCCTCTTGCCTCATCAGCCACCAGAGGCCCATCACCACTACCCCACCCTTCAGCTATCGAAGCCCCAGCACTACTCAGTCTCCTCCTAGAAGCAATGAAGAGAATGGATGGGAATATTGATAAGGACTTAAAAATATGGAAAGAACCATGTTTGCGCATATATCTTGAATTGTTGATAGTTTGTGCCTAGAATTCTCTACCTCATAAAAGTTTTATTGGCTTCTTAAAAAAGGATGAAAGAAGTTACAAATTTTGCTTTATAATGTTCTTTATTTATGTAATCTCTATTTTTGGCATATAACCTCTATTAGCACAAGCTCCATTTCCTCGCCTAATCCACATACATGCTAGGATTACTAAAACAATTTTCACTCCCAGGATATCAAGTCTCATCCGTGGATGAAAATCTGGATTCTATCTCTTGGGGTATATACCCCAAGCACCAAAACTAGCCCATATATATAATCATTAAAATAAGGAAATCATTTGCATGCACTACCATTGGATCAGGCGCCATGGAAAAAAATAATGTGTACTGTTGATTGTGAAATAGAAATCAACAATTTAATAGAAGTTGAGTTAGAGAAAAAAATATTTTATACTAAAGTTTAGCTGACCATAGGACGAGCACATAAAATAGCATGACAAGAAGATCCTGATTAGGATGAACGCTGCAAAACCATAAATGACTCACGATCAAAGATTTTACAATCCACAATCTCATGATCCGGATAAAAGAAAAGCACTAAATGATCTCGATCTAGTTCTCAGATTGGGGTCTATTAGGACCATAATTATGCAGCATAGAATCTCTTGGATCATAAGATCCAACTTGATTGTAATACATATTAAATCATATGGAGGTCCATTTAATATAATTTAGATGCTTTGGTTTGTAGAATTACTTATTTATCTTTAATAAGTTCAAGATGTAAAATCGGCAAGCTCATTGGGGTGTTAGACTTCGACAAGGAACAGAAGACTTAAGTTCATGAAATTAAGATCAAGAACCAAAAAAAATTATAGTTTCACAACCATTTCTTAAAGTGTCATTTTCTGAGTAGATTCTACCAAAATGAATAATTCAATTGGTAGGTTGCATAGAAATACCTTGAATAACTCTAACATGAGATTCAAGGTTGAAACTAGACATCTTATATGTATGTCCTTGTAATCTCCATCCATCTTCATCTGCTTTATAGCTGACTTATTTTCCAGTTTTCATGTTTCTTTTATAATTTCAGTATTTTTAAATAAATCAAAAATAAAATCTTACAATTTGCAATTCGATGCACAACTCGATCCAATCTAACATGTTCCATGATTTTTGACTCAATCCCAATTCCGACAGAATAGATACAATGAAGACCAGTCTTTGAGGAAAAGTAGTTGACCCTAGGGATGTCCAGGCCTATATCAGATACAACAGCAATTCTATTTCTAGGTGATAAGAACAGTGGTTGACTTTCTATACTAGTAGACACATGGGCTTAGGTTGTAGCAAGAAACCCTTAATGGAGGAACTTCATGTTCAAACTTTGAATTACATTCTCAAGCTGAGTTAACAAATAGGTCATACGTGTAGATATAATTTGGCAAGCTTAAGTTGTGGGAGCTTGATGGGCAGAGGATGAAGAGTAGAAATAATTTGGCATGCTTTAAAGTTTTGGGAGCTTGATAGGCCATGATCAAAATGTCATAGGTGAAGAAATTTTAAATAATTTGACATGCTTTAAAGTTTTGGGAGCTTGATAGGCCATGATCAAAATGTAATAGGTGAACAAATTTTAAAATGAGCTAAGACTCATCGGCAAGAGGGTTGTATCATGCATGGCCCTTGAGGGATGTAGTCTGCATAGCCAGTTTTACCTTAGATACATCATGAATAAATGATTGTGGGCTTGTAAGGTTCTCATCTATTCTCACAAATTATTTGCTTAATTGTGATTTATTTCAACAGGTGATGGTCCAAAAGACAGCAAGTGGTGTGCTCTGCAACAGAACTTCAATTTTGATGATCATCATGAGAAGAAATTTTTCTCAAAGGAGCCTTGATATGTATAAGGACAGCAGAAACGAGGTTGAATAATTTTTTTGGTGATAGAAGTGTCTATAGGGCAGGCCTGGTGGGCAAGCTAATCATTCAGAGCCCTGAACCAAAAAGATCATGGGGCTTCAAGTCAGCAACTAGACTTGCAGTTCAGGCTTGGTATAAATAATTATGACTGAAATCAATCAGGCCAGGATTCAGCTTTGAAACAATATGTCAGCCCAACTCCAAGTCTAGCAGAGACCAACAAAATTATTTTACATGAATAGGATTTTGAACTAGCTAATGCAATTGGATGGACCAATGCCTACCAGTCCTAGTTATCAATGGTTTCGGGTAGGCTTAGATTTATTTCATCTTAAAACTTTATGTTTTAGTTTTCTGCTGCTTTTTATGAGACTTTAAGGTTTTATCCTATGCTAGGTCTCGAAAAGTTTCAGCAGTCTTGTATTCAACGATTGAGATAAAACTTCAGCACAGTTATCACCTACAAGTTGGATGATCCTGAGTTGTCTAAGTCCACAATGACCCACCCCAATCATCAAAAAGAGGACAAGCCAACTTAATGGGGACCAATATCTCATGAGAAGAAGGTTTAGGAAGTCATGTGCCCCTTCATCTTGTACACAGGACACAGGGATGCTTAGTACCTCTTAGGTGCAGGAAGAGGAGAGGAAAATTAGAAAGAATAGGAAATGAAAGAAAAGAAGAAGGAATGAGAAAGAGAGGAAAGAAGGAAAAATAAGAAAGAAGAGGGGAATACGATGCCTAAGCTGTCTATCCACCTTCCTGCTTCTATTTTGGACTTCCATATATTTCCATCTTCTAGAATTTGGATCATATACAAGTCCTGGTGTCTCCAAGATCTAGTTTAGGTCCTTTCCTAAAGCATAAAAAGAGGGATGCAGCATAACAAAGTTTTGATGAATAAAAGAAAATAGTTATTCTAGATTTTTCTTCCGTTTCCTTTGGGCACAAAAATTAAAATGGATCATAAGATGACTAGATATAATTCGATGCTAGACTATATCAGACTGTACAAAGTATGCCAACTTGTACTGATAGGGAAATACTTAGTACCCCTCCTTCAAGTGTCGGTACCAGAACCGGACAGGACTGTCATTGTATCAGTTGTGTACCAACACAGGTACTGAAACTATTACTCCAGAGTCCAGAGTGCTGTGATGTTCCCACTGGCTTTTTTTTCTTCAGCAAGAAAGATAGTGAAGGAAATATGATCCCAAAGAATACCCAGATCTTATCACCAAATCAAATTGGCCACTCCAGTGGATTTAATATTTAAATTAGATCTACATTGGCGGTCCTATCTCTTGCCATATGAAAGTCATAGGAGCTCTAGCTTTAAGAGCATGACTCGTAGCCTCTATCCATGATTTGCTGTACCACCCAGGGCATATCATACCATAATAGTACCGTATCAGTACAGTATCTTATAATGTACTGACACTCTCATACCGTACTGAACCATATACCAACATGGAACCCATACGGGTCCAGCACCTTGACGTCGAATCTTGCTCTATCATCAAATTCACAGCCAAAGTGCGGTTCCTCCACTGGCATTCGTGGGAAGCTTACCAAAATTAGTGGCTAGCATGTGCATCTCATCACATCTGGACCAATTTTTGATTTCACTATGAAACAAAAGGTTCCAACTAGTCTCTTTTTTCGAAAAAAAAAATCATAACTAGACCACCTTTTTATTGAATACCAAGCATATGTGATCTCTTTCCATTCATCCCAAGAAACTAAAGTTTCTGAAGTATGACAAGGCAGGTGGAGAGATTCCAGGAGTTTGTTGAGGAAGCAAAGGCACTTGTTTCCAAAACGGAGCAGAAACAAATTTGATACATAATGGTTTATTCTGCTTGTCTACCTGAGCTTTGGCATATTCAAAATTCCTTTATAACAGAATTTCTTTAAGAGAGTAACTTATACCATAAGGGCCGATGCAAAATAATGTAAGTTTGCAGCGGGTGTCTTAGACATCAGTTCTTCTACAATAGGGGTTTTTAAGGACTTTGATTTAACTGTCTCAACAAGATGCACTCATTAATTACATGTTCAAAATTTAGCAAAATTCTAATGCAGAAACAGCAGAATGAGAAAAAGAGATGCCTAGTCCCAGTCTAACAAGAAAAAAGTTGAACTAAATCAGAAATAGGATTTAGGATTTAGACATAAAACTACCCATTTATTTGACACAAATTAAGCAAGATGAATTGAGATACAGAGTAAGTTTGAATTTTGTAACTTTGAGTTAGAACACACTGTATGCAATCTCAATGAGTTGCACCTACTCGAACTCAAATTTTAGATATGGGTCAAGTTGGTGATAACTCAGACTAAATTTGGATTTAGCTAATCCAATTGCACCTTCAATGACCAGGCTTTAGAATAAGATATACTTGTTATTTCTAGGAAGTAGATTAGCTAATTCATTTCAAGCCTGGCAAAGTTGCAAGTTGGATTTATTCAGTATAAGTACACGCTCGTTAAGTCTTACAGCTAAAGTGAATTGATGAACAAGCTATAGACGGAACTTGGTGGAGCCTCTGGAACTCATATTCAGAACCTTGAAGTTCAGTCTATGTTGTAAAGTGAGATTGGGACTATCACCACTTCTTGGAGAGAAACAAATATATTGTTGTCACTGCCTTCTTTCTAGAGTTGTCTCTATGCTTAATGAGTGGAGTGCTTAGAGAGTTACTGAGTGGACCACTCTTAGAGACTAAGAGAGACGAACTCCAAATAGTTGTAACAGAGTTATGAAATAAGAATCCATGAGCCACCTTATAACTCCAGCTGGTCAACATCCATAACCGATCTAGGTTAGCACAGCTGCCTGGACTAATCAACCAGCAGATGTTTAGTGATGAATTTTTGTGAACCTAAGGCAACTCTAGACCCACAGGTGATCACTGAAGTGGGAGCTAAATTGAACCAAAAATTTTAGATTGCACCTTCCAGTGACTGAGGAAGGGCCTGCCAACCACACAGAAATGACTGATTTGACCCTTTACACATACAAATGCATACTATAAGCATCAGAAGAGGTGTAAGCCTAAACCACTCAAAGTGGCTAGAGACAATTACTTAGGTTGGGTACAGATGGGGAGGTCAACACTTATATTTCATAATCTGCTAAATCTAACTAGAAACTCCATATTTGAGCATCATCAATCTATTTATGTATGTGAACAAGTGAAGGTGGAAAAGGAAGACAAAGTGCCTGCATTCAGTGGCAATTTAGAGTTAGCGACCAGTAGATCTCTTATTCTCTTTCTATTCTATATGTCCTTTCCCTCTTCCTTCTAATCCTCCTCCCCTCTATCTCATTCCAGTTCCTTTTCCTGTCACAATGACCAGAAACTTTTGCTTCAGTGCACGCGAACAAATTGGGGAGAAAATGTATACTGGGCTCCTTTCAGACCACCATCAAGCCTCCTTCTCCTCCTATCTCACTCTGTCAAAATGTCACCACAACTTGCTGGCTGTGCATTACATCAAAATAAAGCTATCGACCAATGATGCCCACAAATGATTGTCATGTCCACAATGAACTGCCAGAAATGCCTTAAAAAGGATTATCCTTAAGTGATGGAACTGATATTTTTATGGCAACTGTCATAACTAGGGAATGTCTTTTACCTTATTAAGTTACTAATACATTTTACATGGCCTTTAGTGCCGAACATACCAGCATACCAACTCATACCTGTAGGAAGCTGATACACGGTACACCCCTTGTGCTACTTGTTATTTTCAAGAACCAGACCAACAATGCACCATTGGATATCAGTAAGGGTACTGAAAACAAATTTGAAACCCTTGTCATGCTACATTATTTTGAACCTCTTCATTTGAATTTTGACTTTTCCCTAACATTACTACTAAAAATCATTATTTAGGGCTCTAGAATTTCCAAAATACGTAACAAAATATATCTTGCTAATATTTAATCATGTATTTCTGTGTTTGTTTATTCATTGTAATGTCCTCATACCAGTATCCTGTTTTCTCAGAACTGTCATATTGGTATGTTCATATAATGCTAATCCTGATCCAATCATCCCATTCCATTTACATGCTTCATAGAGAGGTGAGGCAGATAAACCAATCCTTGAAGAGTGCATATAGAGCAAAAGACAACCTTCTGATACTCTTAGCTTGCTTTTTATGCACTTACATGTAACTCATTCTTAATTATGTAATGTCCTGAGAATAAGCAACATTAAATGGAATTGTGCAGAATCAAAGGATTACATCTTTTAACAAGTGTAATAGATAATATATTCCAAAAATGTAGTCCATAATAAAATGAATCTGGACAGAATTAACCAATATCAACCAATAAATAATGATTTAAATGATGGAGCAAATAAATGGCTCTAAAAAGTTTGATCTTCTAGTCTGCATGATGACATATTCTAGTCTGAGTTAAAAGACTGAAGCAACAGTTGAATAGCTAGAAAAATTGAATAACTTCTTAAATGTTTAAATGAGTGCTTCTTAAGTGGAGAGGCATTGAAAAGCTGTTCAAAAAGATTGGTAGATGGTCATATAAAAGAATTGTTTAGAAAGAGAGTTATTCTGATGCTGTCAGGTAGAGAATTCTAAACCAAGAACTAAGATAAAAGGTAACAAAAAGGTGAAGAAAAAATAAAGACCACACGCAGATTTATGTCCTCGATAAGTAAAAAAACTGCATTAAGAATAAATGATCATCAATAACTCAAGCCAAAGATAAGACCCTCAACAGATAATTAGCGGAATAGAGGTATAGAACAATCATGATGGCACAATATCACTTTATAAGAAGCATGGAAAGGATGTTCAAGGATGATATAATTCAAAGCATTGCATACAGACCACCAAAATATACATGAACAACAATAAAGACATTTTTAAATATGTAAATATCCCATTCTGAAAAAAAATGACAGGTAAGATGCAAATGGGTGCATTAATAATCCCATAACGATGTGAAATTGTTTATGCAGTCAGACTTTCTACATGGTCATAATCAACTAAATTCCATGTTGATGCTAAACAGGCAGTAAACCTACAACTACCATGTCGCCCTATTATTGTTTAACCTTTGTTTTCGAGTAATTGTTCCCAGTAGACACAATCAATGGTATGAATGCGGCAAGATAGCATATAGATTTTTCAGCAGTAGTCATACAAAAGAAAAATAAATAAGAAAAAGATGTTACCTATAGAATTCCCTTATTGTTGATATTGATTTTTCCCGCAGGACGTCTTCAGACAACTGTTTTATTTCGGAAGGTGCACCTGCACTGCCACTTAAAGATGCCTGCGCATGACCACCAGGGATGATAGTTGCTGCAGATCTATCAAAAGAACGATCTAAAATCTTTTCCCTGCTCCCAAAATAGGTATTACGATTTTGGGAATTCATTGGATCATGTGGTGCTCCAGAGAACCTATCTGGCATATGTTTTGGCATTATTTCTTCTTTTGAGCTGCAAGGTGTCCAATCAGATGACCAACTGTAACCATTTGGACCTGATGGCATCCTACGATGGTCACCAACACAGGGAGAAACATCAGCCAACGAAACATTTGATATCAAAGATTGTCCTCTAACAGACATACCCCTCGCAAGTCCACCTTGTGGGCCAAGGGTAATTGAATCATCATTGTTAGGCCTTTGAGGAAGGGGAACTGAAAATGTTTTACTTCCTAATGGATGTCTATCCTCCAATCGAACATCTTGAGATCCATAACCACGGACCTGAGGTGATAAATTGTGTATATTGCCAACATGGGAGCTTGGAGGAGGTAACATAGTGGATCCTCGCAGACCATAGTCCACAGGTGGTCCTCTTCTTGAGGCTGCACTAATGCCAGAACCACGAGCTGATCTGTTTGCTTGAGCTTGCCGCTCTTGAGCTGCATCTCTGTGCACCTCTTCAATTTTCTTTGGACCTTCAACTTTCCTTCTTTGTTGCCATTTGTTCTTTCTCAAATCAATTGCATCCTTCAACATGAACCTAACCCTGGATGATAGCTTCTGATTTGTTGATAGTTTTGCCATCATGTCAAAATATGCATCCATATGTTCCTTGGCCTTGGGATGGTCTATCATCTCACCAATTGTACTCATCAACTTGCACAAGGCTTCAATATCTTCCTCATCAGGATTCTGGTACTGCCCGAGCAACTTCTTGATGCATTCGTGCATAATTCTCTCTGTTAACATTCTTTTCTTGTACAATTCACCAATTAACCGAATATTTCCAAGCATACGCCTCCGTGCCTTGATCTTTTTCTCCTCTCTTTCCTCCTTAGAGTGTTTAGCCTCACCTTCCTCTTCGGATTTGTTAGCTTCAGCTTCCTCTCTCTCCCCTCTTTCAAATTCCTCCTGGCACTTATTTAGAAGCAACCTTTTAAAGGTAATCTTTTCACTGTCCTCAGTGAAATCAGGTAATTCATTAGCAAGATGATAACAGAAATCAGCGTACATCTCACAGAAAGTTGGCTCCATCAAAGCTTTGTCAAAAATCTGTGAGATTACACCTGTAAGAGTAACAGCATTGTCAATATTAACCTCTTTAACTTGTTGAAAAAGCTTCTCAAAATTCTGAGGTGTCAGTTTGTTCAGTATGGCTTTCAATTGTCTTTGTTTTGCCTCTTCCTTGTCAGTCACTTTACCCACTTCATATCTTTTCTCAGCTCTGTGCATTACTTGTGCAGGCGTTTGAGGAGAAGGTATTAACCCTCTTTGAGTGCCAGAAGAACGCTGCCACCTCTCTGCATCAATAGCATTATGCAGCATCCCTCCCTGAGATGCCAGTCCTTGCACTGGCCCAGAAAGAATGCCGCCCGCAAACTGACTGGATAACTGCCCACGTGGATGTCTTAAAACCCCATGACTTACTCCTAGTCCTGGCTGAAAGTTCATAACAGCTGCTGCATGACCCATTTCTGGCCGAAGATCACGTACAGATGCCAAAGAACTAGATGTTTTAGTCCATTTATCATCATCCACAAAGCCAATCATATGGCGGTCCACCCGCGAAACTCCTGGAGATCTATTTGTGATCCTTCCAGGACTAGGATAGGGTTCACGGTCAACAAGGGAAGCACCAACCGAAACACTCATCAAAGCATCAGCTATATCAGATCTAATCTCAAATCCCACAGGAAGATCTGTATATTGCTCTGAAAATGTTAATAGAAAATCCCTGGAATACTTTCTGCTAGTACTCTCATTTCCATCATCAACCTTATATTTCTCTACTGGACAGACTTGCTGTCCATTCTCTGAAATTTTCAAATTTGGAGTGGAGATATCAGTTGCATCTTCCCAATCATCCACTTCAATTTTACTCTGTCCATCTCCCTCACTCGCAACAACATTCTTATCTGTATCTGAAGCCACAGGTTTTTCAGAATCTACAACTTCAGGACCATCCACACTTTCTGTGGTACTGATAATTTCATGTTTTTCCTCAGGATGCTTGTATGCATTGTAAAGATCTGAAGTTCCTGCGGCATCAGCTTTCGAGAGAATTTCCTTCCTCTTCTTCCTTTTTCCAGAAGGCTTAACCCTGGGAGGATCCAAAGCAGTCCTGTCCTTTGGCCTGGATAACAAAACAGGAACCAGTTCCTCACTAGACAGCTCTGTAACTTTTCCTTCTAGTTTCTCTGTCACCCTATAAGTAAGAGGGGCTGAAACAGAAGCTGTCTGCAGTTGCGAGGCATCACGATCGCTCCAGCCAACATCCTGGCTGTATATTGCTTTGCTTGTTATGGCATCAAGAGAGGAAGGTTTGCTTTCTTCAATGTTTGCTGATGAAAGATGACTAGAAGAAACTGCTTCATCTTTGGTGAAGTCCAAAGACATACTAGATGAGATGTCTAATTCCTCATTTGTCTTATCAACCATCAAGCTTTGCCCCACTGCTTCATTGTAGGAAGCAGTCTGTTGCCTTTCAGCATCATAAGACTCATGGAAAGCCAAACTTTCTGAATTATCTTTTCCAGCCCCATCTTGCTCAGCCAACTCAACTGGTTTTCCACCTTCAACACATTCTGTAAAAACAGATATCAGATGCATTTTAGCATTACCAGTATCTTGAGAGGAATCACTAGATACTCCTGTTTTTCTGAGTTCCTTTTCAGCAAGTGTTTCTTGTTCTTGTTCAACATCTAACAAGATAGAATTGTCCTGACTAAGAGTAGGATATAAATTCTTAGAGACAGTCTCATCCATCTCAAGACCTGTAAAAGTTGATGTCTCAGAATAACCTCTCTCTTTAACCAGAATTCCACTGTCAGCTCTCAAACAAACATCTTGCAGTACTTCCTTCACCAAATTAATCCCAGATGATTCTGAATCAGTAAGGACTGATTTACTTTCAGCATCTTTAGAAGTCCTAATTGCAGTTGAACTACTTTGTTCTAAATGAGGTGAATACGGAGCGGTTGGCATGTCTACCCCTGAAAAATCCTGAAGTTCCTCAGAGTTTCTGGATAATTGCCTCATTGTTCCATCTCTGTATGCAGATTCAGAAGCATCCGTCTGCACCATGTAATCAAGTCCCGAAGTTACAAATAGAAATGCTATTATGCATAACAGCAGCAAAATATATCCTCTACATGAGAAGATGAGAAAAGAAAAGAATAAGAAAAATCTAGAAAATCAGACCTGTTGTGAGTGCTGTGAATGTCTGAGGTCCTTCTTCTTGGGCTTTTTCTGGTTATCCTTCAATAAACTCATTCTTTCGATAGGTTCTTTTATCCTGCCACCAGTTCCTGTCTCAACAGTTCCATACTCCTCATGAGGAACATCTGGAACTGATGAAACTGCAGCCTGTGTCGTTTCTGATGGCTGAGAAGCTGATTTAGACTGCCGAACAGAACATTCTAGACCAACCTTACCATCACTTTGTGGATGAGAAGATGAGGCTTCTCTAGAAGGCTTTAACAATGTAGGTGCTTCAGCATTGCTTGTAGGCGTGCTAACTGTCACTGAAGCAGTTCCAGGTTTATTCCCATAAACTGTAGCTGATGGAGAAGAGACTGGCACAGTTTCCACTTTCATTGGTTCCGTGAGATTGTGCAAAGGAGACCCAGCTTTGCCACCAGGCACGGGCTTAATGACAGATGGATGCATGAATGTAATGCCTTGGCCAATCTGGCCAACTGGATAGCTATATCTTGGGGCATGTGAACCAGAAGGCATCTGGCTGCTTGTCAAAGGAAGAGCAGTTGAGGTAGGGAAGAACATCTGTGCTGTGTTATAAGTATTGGGCTGCAATGGAGGATAATAATGGGAAGGAAATAATGATGGAACAGGTTGAGATTGGGAGGTAACATTGGGAAGGGACCTTTGCTGTGTAAAACCACCATCAGTATATGAATCTGTCCTTTTATCAAGTCTCAGCTCCTCATGGGTCTCTGGGTGAGTTATCTTTACAGTGGTCTTGCGAGGAGCACCAAATTTTCCAGGCTGCTGTTGTGCAAACTGTTGGGAGGCAATACTGATTCCAAGGTTTCCTAACTGAGGAGGAAGTTGGTGACCTGTTTGAGGTGCTAAGCTCAAGCCTTGTCCCTGGTGCATCATCAGCTGAGGCTGCAGAGGATGAGACTGGAGACCATGGAGAAACATTTGCTGTGATACTTGGGGAACATGTCCGATAGGCAATGTCATTGGCATTTGCAGTGAAGTGGCTGCAACACCCTGTGATTGCAGCTGAGGACTGGGACCACCAAATTGCAAGGAGACTTGGGGCTGTTGAAAGGCCATTGGCATAGATATTCCAGCTAGAGGAAGAACAGAAGATTTGGGTAACAGTACAGCAGGTGCAGCTGAAATTCGTGAGTGCATATCCTGCTTTCCCCGGGCAGGAGGTAGAGATTCTCCAATATTAGATTGGTTAACACCACTTGCATCCTTCTTAGGCTGTAGTGGCTGCTGTGGTCCAGAGGGTATAGGCACTTTGGGCACACCCCTGAATGAACCATGGTGAGCCTGCATGATGGAATTCAAAATCTTAAAATAATGACATAACAAACTGAGAAAACTCAATGATGTCAACTAGGATCACAAAGACTTCTATTAGGTATAAATTTGACAATGATCAAGATTTCCTCATGATGGGGACTCAACATTTGGATAATATTACCTATCATGAGCAGAGAATTTATAAATCCGCTTAACATGTACCATAAAATTATAAAGGGCATACAGAAGATGAACAGCATTGGTCCGACCCGTCGGGTATCCGATCTAACCCGATCCGAATGGGGCGGATTTTATCCGACCCGATTAAAATCCGAGGTAGGTATAGGTTTTAGAAAAAAAACCCGAAGCGGGTATGGATGGGGTATGGGTAATAGAATGTCCCACCCCGAACCCAACCCAATATATATATATACACATATATATACCTAAATACCCAACACAACAACCTAGCCATCTAAGCTTCCCGTATTCAGCCGCTCCGCCTCCCCTAAGCTTCCATATACGGCCACTCCAAGCCTCCCACCCGATTGGGACTCTTGAGGATGGAAAAAGCAGAGGAAAAACTGGGAGAAAATGAAGAGAAAACCAAAGAAAACAAAAGAAAAGCGAAAAAAATTAAGAGGTAAGTCCTTTTCCTACGTAGATTGTCTTTTTTTTCTTTTTACTTCTTTTTCTGTTTAATCCGTTTAATTTAATTTGACCTATTTAATAAATGGATTAAATGGGTCGGATCAAGTTACCTATTTAATAAATAGATCGGGTTCAGATTTGAATTTTTGACCCATTTAATAAACAAGTTGGGTTTGGGTTGATGATTTTTTGACCCGACCCGCATTGATCCAATCTGTTTATGACCTGACCCGACCCGATTGCCACCCCTACTGACAAGGCGGGTATGGGTATCGGTCGACCCGACCCATACCCAGCCCATTGCCATCCCTATTCATCCATCGTCAAAGCAAAATTAATCTAGATATCAGTTGACAGCCCCTTTTTTTTCTGTTGAAAAGTAAATTTTAGAAATCCACTATAAATCTACAAACCTGATCCTTCTTCTGCTCATCCAGATTAGGTGGAGCTGAGCTGGTCCGAGGAGGAATCTACAATAATCATAATAAATTTTGCCAAATCAGAAATTGCAAAGGACAGCATGAATAAGAGCCAACACATAAAACATAAAATTTTATTTGAAGCAAAATGCAAGAACAAATACCTGCATTCCATCCACGATACCAGGACTGATAGAACCAAATTGAAGTGTAAATGTCTTGGATCCATCACCTCAAGGGAAGGAAGCAGTAAATCAATAAGGCTATCCAAATAATAAATTAAAAGAATGGTTATCATGCATGAAGATGACCTCCGAAAAAATCATCAGTGGCAGAAAATCAAGCACTAGCTTATAACAGTTAGCACAAAAAGAAAGAAAGACATCTGACATAAACAAGACACTGGCATAAGCATTCAAACAACGAAGTGAACAGATACACAAGAAATTACCTTCGGCCGGAATCACAGGGGCTTCAGGATCTGAAGTTCCTGCAGCGGACTGAGAAATTGGAGGCCTTGGATGGGCTCGTGAGTTTCTTGGAATGGGTGCATCCACAGGTTTTGCAGAACTTGACGATGCTGCATCAGATGATCCTGAACAACATGAAGATGAGCAAATCTAAGGGTATAGCAGTATTTCTTTTTTTGTTTCTTCTTTTTTTTCTTTCTGATCTACAGTTCATGAATAGCCTTCAGCCCAAGAAATCAATGAAAACTGATAAATTTTGATAAAAAATAACAATCATAAAAAAAAAGGAATTAGAACAACCATGCAAGTGTGGTTGGACATGGGCACCATTCTGCACGGCCCGCAGAGCAACGGGAGGAGCAGAGGCAACAACAAAACTCGTCCCAGAACTCGATGAATTCGCCCTGGATGACCCTCCTTGTCCATTTCCAGACTTCTTGAAACTAGAACCCAACAACAAGAAACTAATAAAAACCTGACTTTTGAAAGCCCATTTGCCCAAATCAACAGAGAAGACTGATTTCATCAAGAAAGATGGATCCTGGGACGGCATGGAGGATAAAATCTTTACCTCCGATTTGTCGAGAGCGGCGGGTGGTTCGACGAATAGGAGGGAAAAGAGGAGGAAGAGGAGAGTTGGGGAGAAGGGGCCGAGCCGCCGCCCTTCCCGCCGCCGCCGGAATATCCCCTTTGCTGGCCGAAGCTGCCGGAACGACCGCTCTTCCTTAGCTGCTGGCTCTCGCTCTTCTCTGCCCTGGATTGATTGAAGGACATAAATCCCGCCTTTTCTTTCCTCCCACCTATAGCACCAAAAAAAATCCATCACAACAAAAGTACGGAAAGATCCCGTCAACCGATCAACACCGAACAAAGCCCCAGATTCTGGAACCATCAAAATCGAACAAAGACAAAAAAACACAAAGGTTCCAAATTTATCCAGAAAAAAGACAAACTTCAAGGCATCGGGGAATGCCGGGGGGCCTCGACTTCGAGAGTTTTGAGATCAATCTCTCACCTGAAGCCTGCGAAGAAATCAATTCGCGGATTCGGCAAAAAGTTGGGGTTTCCCCCTCAGAGTGATGGGGAGGGAAACCGGTCGAATAGGCTGGACAGAATCAGGAAGAGACCGAGAGAGAGAGAGAGAGAGAGAGAGTGGGGGAAAAAGACGATTCGAAAGAGTTTTACCTAAGAGGGGGGAGAGAGAGTTATAGATTCAATAAAAGAAAAGGGTCAAAAAGGTTGAAAGAGAGAGAGAGAGCAGTTGCTCTGGGACCCTCTGGGACGGTGCTCCTGGCAAGTTATAAAACAGATTTCTCTTCTAAGGGCTTATTTGGATTGTCTTCTCAAAAAAGGACTTATTTGGATTCGCGGGGTAATCTTCGGATTGTGAACTCGGGAATTTAATTTCGCAATCTCCATTCAGACATTGCATGATAGGCGGTGGCAGGATTCAAATTGTTCTCGCAAGGCACCACAAGTATCCCTATTTCACCGAAGAAACTTGTCGCATCCATTCTACTGTCTATTATTTGTTATATATATTTAAGAATAAATTATGATTTTAATCTCTGAAGTTTAGCATAACTTTTTAAATAATTTCTTAAGTCCAAAAAGATGATTTTTGGCCGTTCTATTTTCTACATCATTTTAGTGTTATCCTTCTTCTGGACTCCAACTCCCTTCTTTTATCCAAAATCCTAGCTGATGATACTTGATGTTTATGCGGCAAAAACAAATGCTTACATGGCAAGAACTATCTAACAAATATGACATGATATGAACTAAATTGATATACTATAGATGACATGATATATTGACAATAGGGTATAATATATGAAAATTTATTTTGAAAATATAATATATAAATAATGACATGATGTATAATGTAGAATTTTTTGCTCAAAATTTTTTAATCATCAACTGTCATATCACCATTACATGTCGTGTCATCACGTATATGTGACGCGATCATCTATATACTATATTATGATCCATGAACCATAAATTATATTTTTGATTATTTAAATTTTATAAATATTTTTATATAGACCTTATAATTTAAAAAAAATCTCTAATTAGATTATTTGACTTTCAAGTGTGATTGAATACAACCCTTCTAGTCCGATGGTATGGTAGGTGATGATTATGAGGCAAGCTGAATCATTGGACACATTTAAAATGTCAGAGATAATAACGGTGTTTGAAATGGAGATACTGTTAGATGTGTGCCCTAGATGCCAGATTGGTTGACACATTTCTGTACAAATATAAGAGTAAATTTGTAATTTTGACTATAAATGAATAAAATGATTATTCTACTATTACATTGTGTACATTATGTCTGTGATACATCTTTTGAGTTAGTAGGAAAGTTAATTCATATTTTCAAGAGTTGAAAATTTAAGGCATGAATTTACATAACTAACTCATAAACAGCTCATGACCATAGGATCATTACGAGAATGGTGATCAATCCGGAAGGTTGGTGTACGATCGCTTCCTTAGGGTAGATGTGTCTTGAGTCTACGGTGTGGAGACACCGGAGTGAGAGTACAGGTATTCGTTGAGAATGAGAGTACTGAGCGTGACCACCTCGAGCAGGCATAAAGAAGTCTACCTTCTCGTCGATGACTAGCTCGATGCTGCAGCTGTGTGTCTAGTTCTTTGACCTGAGATACATCGACAGTTCACCTTGAGTATGTTATAGTTTGACTACACCATAACTCAGTCTCCTAGCCATTCGAAATCCTGAGATGTATGTTGGCTGTAGCATATTCATTGTAGGAATCAGATTGCACCAAGATGGGATCTATCAACCTCGATAGATAAGAGGAGTAGTCCTATGATGATCGAAAGATTGAGTCTTTAAGCCCATGTCCATGGCAGAGTGAAATAATGGAAAAAAGTTTTTCATTAAAGTTTCACATCGGATTTGGATCGATCGATTGATTCATATGACTGATGTTGGGTTTGACGAGTTCACCTTAACCCTAATTCAGTCGGGACTCATGATAAAAGAACTCAATCACACAGGTAGCTGCACCGAGAGGTTCGTCTTCATTTCTGATGGATTGCCACCATATACTGCTAGATGTCACTGGTGGATTTTGGGAGCAATTAGAATGATCTTGATGATCGATCATTCTAATTGTCTGAATCAGAAGAGTTCTGATCCATCGAAAGGAGTTTCGATGATGTCGATGATGAGATCACGACATGTCTCATTACCATACAAAAATGAACCTAACTGGATCACACAAACAAGAGTTAGGATATGAATGTCATCAATTGAGCTAGCTCAGTTCGATTGATTTGGATTAAATCCAATTAGATTCAAGAAAATCGTGCTAGCACATGATTGAGCCTAACTTTCTCCTCGTGTGATCTTTTCTATCTCGACTAAGCCAAATGTGATTTGACTTACCCAGAGAACCTTGAGAAGGTTTCTCACAGTCTGACTGGAGCCAGTCCAGCTTAGAAAAGATTTGTCTTAATTCATGAGATAAATTTAAGACAATACCTGCTAATTCCTGTCACCTGTCATTTTTCATTTTAGGACATTAGTCAAACGTTGACCTATGGACCTTGGATTGAAGGTCACTTGGCAAGAGGTCATTGGAGAGTTTTTGTGGAGTGTCCACCTGTTAATTTTACCCTCAAAGTGGGCACCATAATCTGATATGGCGTGCGCCCTAAGTGGATAAGGATAGAGTCCCATGAGATGAGGACTCTGATCCCTTGATCAACTTGGACTGTGGGGCGCCAATCTCATTGTGCTTATCCAGTGTTGGCGCCAACAGTAGGAGGGATTGTGGGGATTCTTATCTAATATGATCAAATGATATCACTCCATCAATCAAAATTTTTTCAAAATTAATTAAAATTTTCTGATTGATCGAATGATGTGGCACTGCATGGCACAGCAGGGTCTATTTAAACCCGGTCTGCACCTAGGGTTTAGAGACTCTACTCAATACCCAGCAAAAGCCTGATATCCCTCCACTTCTCCATACCCTCTCTGGTCCTCACTCTCCCCTCTTCATGTCCAAGAAGTTGGGCATCCATCTGGTGCTTGTCCAAGACGTAGTGACTCCCTGATCAGAAGGCTGCAGGGATTTGTCGAGAAGCTGCTGCTCCAGCTTCAAAAGATCTTTTGAAGATCTTCCAGATCAGATCCAGATCTAATTTTTGGAGCAGAGATTCGCAAGGAGAAGATGATCTAGATCCTACTCAAGTGGATACTGATAGAGGCCAGACGACTGCATGGCTATTTTTGGATCTTGAGCATTGCTGCGATCATCTACAGGATAATCTAGTTACCCTAGAGGTATTTCTCTATTATTCATAATTTTAGATTTAATTTTAAATTTAATATCAGATAATAGAAATTAGATCTAGTAGATCTTAGATCTGAAATATTGTAAGATAATTTTTTTTTGAAATATTCCATCTCAGATCTCATTAGATCTGGAAGATCCTACAAGGAAAAAGTCAGTTTTTCCTTCAACTGGTATCAGAGCCAGGTTGATGGCTCTTTTCAGATCTAATTTAGATCTAATTTTTATTTTTATTTATCTGATATTAATAAATTTCAGATGTCACATCAGATGTGATAGGATCTAAAATCAAAAAAATTTAAAATTAAATCTAAATAGATCTAACATGTATGAGATGCATGACTAGACTAGCAGTAGTTTAATCTATGAATAGTCTTATAGTTTTATATTTTAATGTGATTAAAATATAAATTAGATCTAATTTATTCTTTGATTTTTTGATATTATAAATATTATATTCAGATCAAAAAATAAAAAATAAAAATTTAATTAATATATAAGATTGATCTGTTGTATGCTTAGACTAGTTGTAGAATTATTCTAATAACTGTCTAGAATAGATTTTATATTGAATAGTTCAATTTAAATCTTATTTTTCAGATATTGCATGTGATGTATCAGATCTGAAAGTATGCTAATTAGATCAGATTTTAATACATGAGATGTATGCAAAGCATGTATAAGTTAGATCTGAAATTATATATGTATATGTAACTTAGATCTAACTAGTTTTATAGTTAAATTAATATTTCTGATTAAGGTGTTCCTCATAGCCGTCCGATCATAAGAACAAAGTAGGGTTTAAGATCCTCTCCTCCCATTCAACGGAGTATTCTTATGGCGTGTAGGAGTGCTATGCGTTCATCCTTAATCAGAAATCAAAATTTACTTTTCTGTAAAATCCTAGATCCTGAAACCTTAGGATTTATTTTACATGTTTTGTTTATGAACCTAAGACTTAATTAATGAATTAAGCTTATGAAATTAAATTAGGTCTAAAATTGAGAATTTCAGATCTAAATCATTTTCATAAAATTGGGTTCGAACTTGGGTAGCTCAATTAGGTCTAGCGGTTGATCAAACCGAATCAAAAGTTGGTTAGGTGGGATCATGAAAGCTAATAATTGACCAGCCTAATAGGATTAAGTCTAGGTCAAGATTGAATCACATCCATATGTGACTCGATCAAGTTAAGACCTAATTTGGCTCAGTGGTTAGAGCCTGGATTGTGGGCTAACCCAATTGATTCTGGTTTGACAATTTGGTGTCTAAGGTAAGTTGGACAGATGCGATCGACTGATTTTTAATTGAGAGCTACTCGACTCAAATGCGTTCTTGTCAAGTTAATAGCATATCCCTCCCACCGATCTCACTTACTTGACCATATGTGTCGATCCAGTTCTGATTTGAGGTGGCTAACAATTCGAGCTAACTTATGTCACTAGGTTAGTCATAATTGTTATGACTATGTCAAGTCAAGTTTAATGAGACCTAAATCAAATCTCTCTAAGAAAATATTAAGTCTAAGGTCTTCCACCATTGTGGATGTGCGGACCCTTCTCGAGATTGATTGTTCTCGGCTGGTTACAGTGGCTCAGTTGCACCGGAAAGACGCAACCATATCCATTAGGCATTGGATGCTACGAATTAGAGGATGGGTTGTGCTAAATATTCTGGATACGGTGAGGGATCCAATCAAGAATCTAATTCGTGCAAATGATGGGTCTGACTTAACTAAGGATTGGAGCAACATTCCGGGCATGGTGAGCTTCATGAATTAGATATCAAGTTTTGGATGCACCATGATTAGAGAATCATTGGACAAGAGTTGTCCACTCATCGATTGACCCATCACCAATAACTGTTAGGTGAGGTGGTGAGCCAGTCGGTGAGACCGCACCACCCACTAGAAATCACTAATCATGGAGATTTTCACATCTCTACCTAGGGAGTGTGGGGATCTGAGAAAATAGTAGGAGCTTAATTTGTTTAAAAATAAAACTCCTAAATAAATTGGTTAAGTCTGATTACAAAATCTAACTAGAAACTCTTGACTCTCTACAGAAAATATGTCTGCGTCCAACCCCCTGACCAAAATACTAGACACCCACAGATTGACTGGACCTAATTTCAAGGATTGGTTGAGGAACTACAGAATTATTCTGAATTTTGAGAAACTGACTCATATTTTAGACTAGGATCTACCTGCCATACCAGCATGTCCGACTGCTGAACAGAGAGCGTCTCTGAAAAAATAGACGATGACGATAACAAAGTCAGGTACTACATGTTGGGTGCCATGTCTGATGACTTGCAACGTCAGCAGAAAAATATTATGACTATCCGCCAAATGTTGGCTCACCTACAAGAGTTGTTTAGTGAACAAAGTCGCGCAGCCAAGTATCAAGTCTGCCAAAGACTTTTTAAGGCTAAAATGCGTGATGTGCAGTCAATCCAAGATCATTGTTTGTCAATGATCAAGGACCTTGAGGAGCTTTAGAAGCTCGGTGTCATCTTAGACAGAGATTTTCAGATTGATGTGATCCTTCAATCATTGTCTGATGCATATGGTCAGTTCATCATGAACTTCCATATGCATAAGATGCAGTGTACCTTGGTTGAGTTAATGAACATGTTGGTTACGGCTGAGCTTTCTTTGAAGGGTTCAAAAGGTTCAGTCCTTACTGTGGAGCAGACTTCTTCCAAGAGAAAGTCTTTTGGAAAGAAGAAGAAGTCTACGAAGAAGTAGAAGATGGATGGAAAGAAGAAGAAGACGAAACCGAAGAAGAAGGCTGCTGAAAAAGAAAAATATTTTTACTGTAATTCAGACGGCCATTGAAAGTGGAACGGTCCTCAGTACCTTGCCACCCTGAAGAATAAGAAGAATGGTCCTTCTGGAGGAATGCTCGTTATAGAATCTAATTTTACGATTTTCTCTATATCCAGTTGGGTACTTGATTCTAGTTCTAGTGCTCATTTGTGCACTTTTATGCAGGATATTGAGGAGAGCAGGAGGCTGAGGAATGGGGATATGATCCTACGCGTCGAAAATGGAGCAAGAGTTGCTGCTGTGACCGTGGGAACCTACCCTCTGCGATTACCGTTAGGATTAGATTTAGTTCTTAGAGATTGTTATTATGTGCCTGCAGTAAGCAGGAATTTGATTTCTGTTTCATGTTTAGCATAAGAAGGCTATGTGATTAGCTTTCATAAGAACCATTGTAACATATTTTATGAAAATAATAAAGTTGCAAATAATTTTCTTATTAATGATCTCTATCAGCTACATATTGATGTATCTGTATTTCATATCGAGCAAAATGTGAATGCCATGGGAATTAAAAGGCCTAGAGATAGTCTAAATGATAGGTATCTGCGGCACATAAGGCTAGGTCATATAGCGGAAGACAGGGTTAATAAATTAAAAAAATTCAAGCTATTGAGTCCATTGACTTTCGAGTTATATCCAGTTTGTGAATCATGCCTTCAAGACAAAATGACCAAGCTCTCTTTTACAGGACATGGAGAAAGGGCCACAGACCTACTTGCCCTAGTACATACAGATGTATGCGGCCCATTTGATGTGCCGGCTAGAGGCAACTATGTCTACTTCATTACCTTTACCGATGATATGTCTAGGTACGGATATGTGTTTCTAATGAAACACAAGTCTGAAGCCTTTAAAAAGTTCAAAGAATTCAGACATGAAGTAGAAAAACAAACAGAAAAGTCCATTAAGATTCTTCGATCAGATCGAGGAGGTGAATACCTTAGTCAAGAGTTCCTAGACTATCTTAAGGACAATGGCATAGTCTCTCAATGGACTCCATCTGGAACGCCACAACTCAATGGGATTTCAGAATGGTGGAACCGGACCCTATTAGATATGGTCTGTTCCATGATGAGCTTCACGGACCTTCCTGAGTTTCTTTGGAGATATTATCTCATGACAGCAATATATGTATTGAATAGGGTTCCTTCTAAAATCGTTTCTATCACACCGTATGAGATATGGCATGGTAAGAAGCCAAGTCTGAGTCATCTCAGAATTTGAGATTGTCCGGCTCATGTCAAGAGACAGCAGGCGGATAAGTTAGAGTTCAAATCTTTTAGAGCTTGATTCATAGGATATCCTAAAGAGTCATTAGGATACTATTTCTATATTCTGAAAGATCACAATGTGATTGTGAATCGACATACTATTTTTCTTGAAAAATAGTTTATTCAAGATGGTGGCATCGGAAGAATAATTAAGCTCAAGGAGAATATCTCCCAAGAGCAACGAGCTAAGGAACCTGAGGAACCAAATCAATTAGAACCAGTCCTAACACAACCTCTTCCACCTCGTAGATCGACTAGGATTTTTCGTCCTCCTGAAAGGTACTTAGGTACTATACAAGAGGAAGTAGAGAAAATGTTCCTCATGAGAAATGAGGCTCATGGTGATGACCCCAAGATCTATGATGAGGTGATATCAGATATCAACTCCGAGAAATGGTTAAAGACAATGAGATCAGAAATTGACTCGATGCACTTAAATCAAGTCTGGATCTTGGTAGATCCACCTGAAGGTATTATACCTATTAGGTGTAAATGGATCTTCAAGAGAAAGATAGGTGCAGATGAAATGTAGAGACATTCAAGGCTAGGCTCGTAGTGAAAGGTTAAATCAGTGCGAAGGCATTGACTATCAGGACACCTTTTCGCCTGTAGTTATGCTAAAATCCATCCGTACATTGCTTGCTGTTGCAGCCTATTTCGATTATGAAATATGGCAGATGGATGTGAAAATGGCGTTCTTAAATGGATATTTTGAGGAAGATATCTATATGGAACAGCCGCTTGGTTTCACATCCAGTGATGATGATCACAAGATCTGCAAGCTGCAAAGGTCCATTTATAGACTTAAGCAAGCATCTTGGAGCTGGAATACTCATTTCAATGATGTGATCAAAATGTTTGGTTTCATCAAGAATGAGGAACCATGTGTATTCAAGAAGGTCAGTGAGAACGCAGTTGTCTTCCTCGTACTGTATGTAGATGACATCCTCCTGATTGGAAATGATATTTTCATATTGACCTCAGTCAAAATATGGTTGTCTAAGGAGTTTTCTATGAAAGATCTAGGAGAGGCATCCTTTATACTGGGTATTAAGGTCTATAGAGATAGACCAAATAGGATGCTGGGACTTTCACAGAAGATGTACATAGAGGAGGTGCTAAAAAGATTTAGCATGAAAAACTCCAAAAGAGATTTAGTACCTTTTAGATATGGCATTCATCTCTCCAAGAAGATGTGCCCTAACATACCTGAGGAGATTGAACGCATGAGCAAGATCCCTTATGCTTCGACAATAGAGAGCCTCATATATGCCATGCTATGTACACGATCTGATATAGTTCATGCTGTGAGTGTCACAAGCAGATATCAGTCGAATCTAGACGAAGAGTACTGAACTTCTGTGAAATGTATCCTTAAGTACTTGAGAAGGACTAAGGATATGTTTCTAGTCTTTAGGAATGGAGAACTCCAGGTTCAGAGATTTATAGACTCAGACTTTATGTCTGATATAGATGATCGAAAGTTGACATCTGGAAGTCTGTTCATTTGCAATGGTGGTGCAGTTAGCTGGAAGAGTTCCAAGCAGACGGTGATTGTTGATTCCACCATGGAGGTAGAGTATATTGCTGCATCGGAAGCTGCGAAGGAGGTATTCTAGTACAAAAATTTATCGCAGAGCTTGGAGTGATGTCATCGGATGCCATCTCTCTTTACTGTGACAATAATGGTGCCATAGCTCTAGTTAAGGAGCCAAGATCTCACCATAAGTCCAAGCATATCGAGCGGTGATTCTATCTAATCCGTGATTACTTCGAAAAAAATTATATCAAGGTTAAGAGAGTCGACTCCACAGACAATGTGGCAGACCCACTAACAAAGCCATTAGGCCAGCAGAAAATCGAATCCCATCTTGAAAAGATGGGACTTAGATATGTAGCTAATTGGCATTAGGTCAAGTGGGAGTTTGTTAGATGTGTGCCTTAGATGCCAGATTGGCTGACACATTCCTATACAAATGGAAGGATAAATTTATAATTTTGACTATAAATGAATAAAAAGATTATTCTACTATCACATTGTGTATATTATGTCTATGATACATCCTTTGAGTTAGTAGGAATGTTAATTCATATTTTCAAGAGTTGAAAATTTAAGGCATGAATTTACATAACTAACTCATAAACAGCTCCTGACCATAGGATCATCACGAGGATAGTGATCGATCCAGAAAGTTGGTGTACGATCGCTTCCTTAGGGTAGATGTGTCTTGAGTCTACGGTGTGGAGACATCGAAGTAAGAGTACAGATATTCGTTGAGAACGAGAGTACTGAGCGTGACCACCTCGAGCAGTCATAAAAAGTCTACCTTCTCGTCGATGACTAGCTCGATGCTGCAGCTGTGTGTCTAGTTCTTTGACCTGAGGTACATCGACAGTTCACCTTGAGTATGTTATAGTTTGACTACATCATAACTCAATCTTCTAGCCATTCAGAATCCTAAGATGTATGTTGGCTGTAGCATATTCATTGTAGAACCAGATTGCACCAAGATGGGATCTATCAACCTCGTAGATAAGAGGAGTGATCCTATGATGATCGAAAGATTGAGTCCTTAAGCCCATGGTCATGGCAGAGTGAAATAATGGAAAAAAGTTTTTCATTAAGTTTCACATCGGACTTGGATCGATCGATTGATTCATATGACTGATGTTGGGTTTGACGAGTTCACCTTAACCCTAATTCAGTCGGGACTCATGATAAAGAACTCAATCACACAGGTAGCTGCACCGAGAGGTTCGTCTTCATTTCTGATGGGTTACACCATATACTACTAGATGTCACTGATGGATTTTGAGAGCAATTAGAATGATCTTGATGATCAATCATTCTAATTGTCTGAATCAGAAGAGTTCTGATCCATCGAAAGGAGTTTCGATGATATCGATGATGAGATCACGACATGTCTCATTACTATACGAAAATGAACCTAACTGGATCACACAAACAAGAGTTAAGATCTGGATATTATCAATTGAGCTAGCCCAGTTTGATTGATTTGGATTAGATCCAATTAGGTTCAAAGAAATCGTGCTAGCACACGATTGAGCCTAACTTTCTCCTCATGTAATCTTTTCTATCTCGATTGAACCAAATATGATTTGACTCACCCAGAGAACCTTGAGAAAGTTTTTCACAATCTGACTAGAGCCAGTCCAGTCAGAAAGAACTTATCTTAATTCATGAGATGAATTTAAGACAACACCTGCTAATTCCTGTCACCTGCCATTTTCATTTTAGGACGTTGGTCAAATGTTGACCCATGGACCTTGGACTGAAGGCCACTTGGCAAGAGGTCATTGGAGAGTTTTTGTAGAGTGTACCTGCTAATTTATCCTCAAAGTGGGTGCCATAATCAGATATGACGTGCGCCCCAAGTGGATAAGGATAGAGTCCCATGAGATGAGGACTCTGATCCCTTGATCAACTTGGACTGTGGGGCGCCAATCTCACTGTGCTTATCCAGTGTTGGCACCAACAGTAGGAGGAATTATGGAGATTCTTATCTGATATGATCAGATGATATCACTCTACCAATCAAAAAATTTTCAAAATTAATTGAAATTTTTTGATTGGTCGAATGATGTGGCACTGCATGGCGCAGCAGGGTCTATTTAAACCCCGTCTGCGCCTAGGATTTAGAGACTCTACTCAATACCCAACAAAAGCTTGAATCTCTCCACTTCTCTATACCCTCTCTGTCTTCTCTCTCCCCTCTTCACATCCAAGAAGTTGGACATCCATCTGGTGCTTGTCCAAGACGTGGTGGCTCCCTGATCAGAAGGCTGCAGGATTTATCGAGAAGCTGCTGCTCCAGCTTCAGAAGATCTTTTGAAGATCTTCAGATCAGATCCAAATCTATTTTTGGAGAAAAGATTTGCAAGGAGAAGATAATCCAGATCCTATTCAAGTGGATACCGATAGAGGCCAGCGACTGCGTGGCTATTTTTGACCTCGGGCATTGCTGCGATCATCTATTGGATAATCTAGTTATCCTAGAGGTATTTCTCTATTCCTCATATTTTAGATTTAATTTTAGATTTAATATTAGATAATAAAAATTAGATCTAATAGATCTTAGATCTAAATATCATAGGATAATTTTTTTTTGAAATATTTTCCTCAGATCTCATTAGATCTGGAAGATCCTACAAGAAAAAAGTCGGTTTTTCCCTTCAGTTCTAACTCCTAGATGCTTGCTTCAATCTATAGATGGATCTCTAAAGCTTGCACACTTTGAACTTATCTGTGGATGTGAAATCTTCAGACTATATCATATATACCTTTTCTTCTATCTCTCCATTTAGAAAAGCAGTTTTCACATCTATTTACTAAATTTCATGATCCATGTGTGCTGCTATCGCAAGCATAATCTGAATGAATTTGAACATTGTCATAGAAGAAAATATCTCATTATAGTCAATACCATAATACTGACAATAACCCATGGTAACCAAATGAACTTTATAGATCTCTATCTTTCCGTCTGCACCCCTCTTCTTTTTGAAAATCCACTTACACCCTATGGGTTTAACCCCTTCATGTGGATCAACTAATGTCTACACATCATTGACCTTCATAGACTCTATTTTGGATTTTATGGCTTCAAACCATTTATCAGAGTCAGACCTCTGCATTGCATCTATGTAGGTGATCAGATCTTCATTGTTCTCATCGAGTTCAACAAGATCTCCATCCCGAACCAAGAAATCATAGTATCTGTCCGGTAATACGATACTCTATCAGATCTTCTTAATGGTGCCTCTACAACAAGTTTTGAGTTTAACATCACCAAATTTGATTATGTGAGTTCACTAAATTGTGTCAGTTCTGCCTGTTGAACTTTCTCAAGTTCAACCTTAAAGGCATTAATCCCTTCACTAAGAAATTTTTTTTTTCAAAAAGACTACCTTAAGGCTAACAAACACCTTTTGTTCATCAGCAAGGTAGAAGTAATACCCTTAGTTTCTTTGAGATATTCTATAAAAATATATTTATCAGACTTGGCTCCGAGTTTATCTATTTTCAAATATTTGACATAAGCCAAATATCTCCAAATCCTAAGATGAGAGAGCACTGACTTACGTCCCATCCATATCTCATATGGTGTTTTACTTATAAATTTACTAAAAATCTTATTAAGCACATAACAAGCTGACTTAAGTGTATATCCCCAAAAAGATATCAACAAACTAGAAAAGCCCATCATGGATTGAACCATATCCAACAGGATTCAATTTCTCCTTTCCGATACACCATTGTGTTGTGGCATTCCAAGAGGTGTCCATTGAGAGAAAATCTTATTCTCCTCAAGATATGTCAGAAATTTATCAAAAAGATATTCACCTCCTCGATCTGATCGAAGAGTTTTAATATTTTTTTTAGTTTGTTTCTCTACCTCATTATGAAATCGTTTGAACATTTCAAATGATTCAAACTTATATTTCATTAAGCAGACATATCCTTATCTAGATAGGTCATCTGTGAATATAATGAAATAGCAGTACTCTCTTCTGGCACTAGTGCTCATGGATCCATATACATCAGCATGTACAAGATCTAGAATATCACTAGCTCATTCATCTTTTTTAGTAAAAGATAACTTGGTCATCTTTCTAAGTAGACAAGACTCACAGGTTGACAATAATTTATAATCATTGTCATCAAAAATTTCTTCTTGAGCTAACCTATTCATCCTGTTCTTGTTAATATAACCTAGCCTACAATGCCAAAGGTAGACATCCATGACATGAACTATTCTAGGGCATTTATTAGACATGTACATTACATTAAGCCATGATACAACATAAATACCATTGTTCAACCATCCACACATAATAGTAACATCATTCAAAATGATATCACAAAAGCTTTTCTTTATAGAAATTTCATAGTTTGCTTTGGCTAAAAGGCCTACAGAAATGACACTGAATAGAAAACTGAGACAGTAATGACAATCATTAAAAATAATAAAATGAGAATCAAATACAAGCTTGATAATTTCTAAAGCTAGAACTGGAAGATGATCTTTCATCTCCAATATTCAGGAATCTCTCATCATCTCTAAATCTCCTACTGACCTGAAGTCTCTGCAACGAATTACAAATATTAATAAGACTACCAGTATCTAATATCTAGATCTTTGTATCAAAAACTGAGAAGTTACAAGGTACTATCATATAATTACCTTGTCCAACAACCAATTGCTTCTTCTTCTTTGATCTGTTCGGGTCAAAAGAAGCTATGTATTGAGGATAATTTCTCTTCTAGTGACCCTCCTTCTTATAATAGAAGCACTCTGCTTGACTTTGGTCAGCCTTGAACTTAGACTTCTGGGTCTGACTCCTAGCACTTTGCACCTTTTTATTCTTCTTTTTTTTTCTTTCTTAAAGAGATGATGTCCATCCGAAGAAGATCCTCTCACTATATTCACCATCTCCTTGTAGAGCTAGTGATCCTTCTCAAAAGTCTATAGCAACTCCAACAAATCATGGTAGTTAACTATAGGCTTTATCATTCGAAAATAACTAAGAAATGGCAGGTAGGATTTGGATAGGGAGTTCAGGATCGCATCCTTCCCAAGCTGTTCACGCAAGAAAAAAATCGAGCTTGCTCAGATGCTCGATCTGCTCGATCATATACAATACATGATCGGTGATCGATGCTCCCTCCTTCATCCAAGCATTGAAAATGGCATAACTAGTCTTGTGCCACTCAACATCATCAGGAGTACCAAAAGACTCGTTCAACATCTTGAGCATATCTTCTAGCTGAGCTTCTTCAAACTTTCAGTCGAACTCATTATTCATGGCTGCCTGCATTATGCAAGCACCGTGGTGCGATCATTGAGCCACTTCAAGTAAATATCTCGAACTGCACCACGAGCATTAGGAGCAAACTTGTCAGGTGCCAGATCTATAAGGATGTATAAGATCCACTCGTGTTTTAGGACTATTTTTAACTTTTGATATCAATATCGAAGCTGGGTCCCATCAATTTCTTACTGTCCAACGATGACTAGAGTGACAAGGTTGAGGCCATAACTACACAAAGAAAAATAAAATCTAATCAGTATATGAATTAATTAAGCCTAAAGATATGGACTTTAGTTTAAAGGTTCTTCTACTATTTTATACGAATTGGTAGCTTCTATCTCCAATTCAAGAAATTATTTTAATTCCTTAACAGGTATTAGAATTCACACAGACTACGCACAAGCCTGACTTTGACCGGCTCACCCATGTGCATCAATGG